>NW_023339762.1:5723078-5726957 GCF_004916995.1 Morone saxatilis | reverse complement strand
GAAAGTTTGATCATCTTCAATAACTAATACAACTTAACAGTACATCTGTATAGAGCTCCCGCCATGGTTTGTATATTCCAGGTCTGTGTCACGCCTCTTTTATGTGTCGAGGGTGACGAAAGCATTGAAAAGACATCTGCAAAGGATACACATGTGCACCCTCGCTCATAAGCGAGCCTCCTCTCTCCTCCAGATGCAATTTAGGAATTGAGACGTCCTTCAAGATGGCGCACTGAGATTGATTTCTGGGTCTCAGGCAGGAGGACGGAGGAGAGAGGAGACGAGGAGGCACAAATTAGAGAAATGAGAAAGGCCCATAGAGTAGGCATTAGAAAGCAGTCTTAAGGTATGAGGACTTGTTGGATGTAGATCAGGCTAAGGGATCATCGTACAAGAATCACCTACCAGCCAATTAGAATTTCGTTTTTTTTTCATGACTTTGGTATAAATGCTGGCCTATTATCTAACTTCTGCTCTGTCAGGGGTTTTGGAAACGGAGCACCAGACTCTACATGCTGAGTTTAGGAGAGAAATGACACCTGATAACAGCTGAAAAAGCACACACACAAACTCTTCCAGTTTCGTCTCATCTGTAATCACTCTGCACGCAGATGCAATTTGGAAATCGTATCATGACGCACTGAATAAAAAAAATATATATATTATTATTAATAAAGATTCATTATAATCTCATGTGTGAAATAAAATTACGTGAACGTGTGTCAATACGACTCCCCATTTTCCTGTGTGATGATTGGAGTCTGTTGGTAATGAAACTAGCTGACCACTGACCTTTACTGCCGCTCAGCTGATGATAATTTCCAGAGGTCACACTGACTGCCCAGCAGTCTGAAATTTCAGAGTATTATCTGAGCGCCACACTGGGCTTTTTATTCCCACAAGGATCAAATTTCTCATCTGGTAGAAGAATGATGACCTTTTTCGTCGCTACACAGAAATAAACCAAACGGACGAGATGAACCAAGAGTAAGCAGAGTGCCTTCACTCTGAGACAGTAAAGGTCTGAATATAAGAGAAGTTCTACCAATAGTCCAAAACTCAATGACATGAAACAGAGAAACATAGCTAATGTTTAAAGTGGAGAAGCTGCAACCTGACTGTGGTAAATTGGTTCCCAAAATCACGGATACATTTTCTGTTGATAAACTGATCACTTGATTAACTATTGTTTGTTCAACTAAGTAGATTTGTTACCACACATTCCATTAGACCAGGTCCAAAACAAGTCTCAAGTCATTTTAAACATGTCAGAGTTCAGTTTCTAGTCACTGGAAACAAGTCTCAAGTCAGGGGCTAGAAATGGTAGAATTTATGTATTTATTATTTATTTATAGTTTGTTTTTGTTTTTTTATAATTTTTTAAAACAGTGTATGATCTACTTTCTGTTTGTGTTCTGAAAAGAAAGCCTACTTAGTTATTCTTTCTGGATGTAACAACAGTACAATCTTGGTAGAATTAAACATGAATCAAACATTTTTAAAAACTCATCTTCTATTCAGTTTGATTGTAACAATGTTTTGATTTTGAATAATTAATTTGAAATAAATAAAAAAAAAGTTGTTTAAAACACATCTTGTCACTGGAGACAGTATCTAAGTCAAGTTTCTCATCATTTCACACTCAAGGTCACATCTTGTAATTATTGTCTCGTAATTTGGGACTGGTTATGTTTTTACAGTTGGTGCTTAAGTCATTTTCTTACTAATTTAATTGTGTTGTGATCCAGTTTGTAAGTATTATGTTTCCCCACACAGGCACACACACACCCACCTCTGGTTACAGTCTGACAGTTTCCAAAAGGAGAATGGATTATTGAAACTGGATGGATTACAAATAGAGTCCCTCAAAATGAGCATAAAGCACAAAAAGCTTTATTATCACTGACAAAAAAACAAAACAATGAGGACGATGACTTCAGACAGCTTAACAAGGTCGTTATTATCAAACGTACTAATGAATTGCCACTACAATGTGCAAATTCCCCTCAATTAAATTCCATTATGCACCCTCTCCTCCATCTTTTTTTCCCTCTTTTGGAGAGAAATTACATTTGTTAGCCAACAATGGAGCAATCAGGTAATTGAAACAGATCAGCCGGCGGACGCCTCCAGCTTGCATTAATTTTTAAAGAAGGTGGAGCGGAACATTCGTTTTGGACGTTAATGCGAGATGAGGTTGCTGATTGGACGCGTTGCTGCAGCTCAGACTGAGATGTTCAGGTCACACTGCCAGGTTAATGAGACATACAGGTCTGATCGTCTGTCTGTGATTGGCTGTCGGAGGCTGCCCTGCAGTGACATCACCTGCCACTTGTTGGCGGGTGAGATTAGGTTTAGGTCGGGAAGGTGATGTCACTTCATCACTTTGGTGCAAAAAGCGATGTTTGTAGTGTAAGGTCACGAAGACAAGTCCAAGTCAGGTAAAAAGTCATTTGACTAAAGTCTCTGGTAATCTAAGATACATCGCTCATCATTTGAGACAGATCCAAAAACACACTTTTATAAACTGGCTTTTATGTGGATTCACTTAAGGGTCTTTGTATTTCCTTTTCACTTTCCCTTTACTCCTATTTGTCGGCATACACGCTCACACTGTTTTTAGTTGTGCAGTATCTGTTTCTCTCATGCATTCTTATTATTTATTGCTGCTGTTGGGTTTACTGTATGGCTCTTTGTAAACATTGTTTTTAGGAAAGTTCTTTACAAATGATTAATTATCATTATTATTGAATCTTCATATTGAACATCCAAATGGACAGTAATAAAGGACTTGGGAAAAGTAGGGAACAGCCCTACAAGAGAGTGCCATTTGCATATAGAGCAGGGAAGTGAGATCCGATCAAAAGAGATCCCTCGAGATGCATTTTGATGTCACGTATAAACAGGGCCATAGTGATTCTGGTTTACAGATGACGTGTGTATTCCCTCATATGAATCGCCTGCTGCTTGTCTTTTGTCAGGAGTTGTCAGAGTGGTGTGATATTCGGAGGCAACACTTCAGAGAGTGAAAACCAGTCTCAACATTAACACGTCCTCAGACTGTGCAAAGATCAGCTGCAGGAAAGAAGTGAATATTTCTGGAGACCTCTGAAGCCTCTCAAACTCACACCACAGACTCAGATAGAAGTTGTGTATTTCTCTCTCAACATGGAAACTTTTGTATCACCAAGCACAATCTTATCTGTTTAATTTGTGCTGATCTTCGCCACCTCAAGTGTTTCTAATGTATTAGAAACACCACTCGGCATGATACAATACAATTCAACAGCACTGTAAACTGCAGACTCTAAAATATCCATACAGTTCAAACAGCTCTGAACAAAAGCTGATTATAAGCTCCATGAACGGAAGACTGGCTGCAGGACTGCTGTATTAGACATTTAGCTTTAACTTGTACCAAATAAACTGCAATTTTGTGAATTTATGGCTGAGCAGTGGTTAGCATTTTGTCTAATAAAGGTAAATCAGGTTGAACAAATATTAAATGTTAGTTATTAGGGGTGTGCATCTCTCCAATAAAAGATGATTCGATACGTATGTCGATACATGGGGTACGATACAATTCAGGAACGATACATTTTAAAATGGAACGATTTGATTCAGTTCGATTCAGAAGGATTTACGATTCGCATCTCGATGTGGCACGGCTCCAATTCGAGAGGGCTACTGAGCAATTTTTTTTCTTGTTGAAAGTAGACATTTCATAAAATGAATTAACTTGTAATGGGCCATTTCTTTCAAAAAGATGTATTCTGTAGTTTTGTCATGTTTTACATGTAACCCCGAACACGCGACCAGAGAGCCTCTCCAACGTTAATTAGAATTTCAGAGAAACAACAGAGAGATGATGTGTAGCTT
>NW_023339762.1:5696786-5722978 GCF_004916995.1 Morone saxatilis | reverse complement strand
CTTTACACAGAATGCAGGTTTAACACATTTCTGTGTTTGGTTTCACTTTACAGAGACGGAAGCATTGTCCATTAAATATACTGTCAATGGTTATACTGCGTCGTTAGTGCTAATTGGCCAACGTTAGCATGCTAACATGTTAACCATGATGAATGTGGCAAACATTATGTCAGTGTTTTATTATGTTAGCATTGTCAGCCTGTTAGCATTTAGCTCAAAGCAAAGCCTCACACTGCCACCAGCAAGGCTGTAGACTGTCAGTCCTTGTAATTGATTTGTTTGGAGGCCACCTGGTGGCAGACTGACTTAAAACCCTTCCGTCTGTTGTTGACACTTTAGAGCAGGTTGTGATTATTTTTGACACAACTCCTGACAATGTGATGCTAGTTTGAGGCACGGGTCCCTGCTGGTTTTTGGAAGAAAAATCAGACTCCTTCATGTTTTTATTGCTTTAGGAAATGCTGCAGACTGAAAAAATAACTCATGACAGAGTCTGACAGCAGCAGATTAACATTTTAAAGCTGAAGTGAACAGCTGCAGGTTTGAATCTCTCAACAGGATGCAGGATTCATGTGTCTTCACCAAACAAGACTCCTCTGCTGGTTAAATCCCAAACCCGGACTCAAGCCGCCCCCACCATTGTCTGGTTCTTGACAGGAGCGCTTGTGGTTGTTAAACAGACCTTTCTGTGTCTCTTCTCTGTCTGATTCTTGTTTTTTTTTTTATTTATTTAAAACGCTTCCGGAAAAGACAAAGTAATTCAACAACAGAGACAATACCTTTTAACAGCATTTTTCCGAGCAGCCAAACAAATCACCACTCGCCCCGCCGCGCCTCCAGCTTTCAGCTAAATGGTTTTCTTCCTGTGCAGAGGAGGCTATTACCTGGACGAGTCCTTCAGTGACGGTTTAATCACCATGTCCCCCCTTTTCTTCTCACACATCAAACTCCTGCTAGTTACTCTGTTTGTTGTTTTTCTTTGTTTCCTTCACTGACCTCATCCAGCACAATTAGCACTGGGAAGATAAAGTAGATTTAGAGTAGACCTTTCCAGTTTTAAGGGACATTCCTGATCTTTTTTTTCCAGCTGTATTGCTACTTTATTCTGGATTCTTTTATTACAGATTCAGAAGTTATTCTGGATTAAGGATTATCTTTGGCTTTATTAAAATAACATTAACAAATTAAGTCTGATTATCCGGCAGCAGTATTGTCATTATTTTCAGGCTTATTCTGGAGTTTTTATTTACCCTGACTTTTAACTGTGATTGTTGATGTTTCAGGGTTATCTTACTTTCCAGGGACAGACATAGGAAAGGGAATCGAGAACCGGTTCCAGTAGAGAGCCACTTCCAAATTGACCAATCCATTGGAATCATTTGCCTCTAAGCTTATCAGTTCATTTTATCAATATCGATAGTATGTGCGCATTACAAAAAGACGTCAAACTCGTGGATCTATGCTGCTTGCAATAAAAAGGAGTCATGGCGGAGAGGAAAAACCGGGCTAGAGAGTAGCTTAATTTTAAATATTTCAAAGATTCTAGTTGTAATGTCTATAAATTGATAAATTCAAGTAATTTTAAGTGAAAACACCAGTAATATGCCGAAACATCTTTCTACAAAACATGGGCTTCAATTCCAGGAAGTGCCACAGCTTCCCAACCAAGGTTAAATATCCTACGTAGGCTATGAAGAGTTCTTCCCCACACAGAAAACTGATCAGGAATCAATAAGGGAATCTGTACAGAAGCTGTGTCCAGTTTAAGGTTGCTGACTTTAAATCAGGTTTGGATTTCTTTGGTCTTGAAAGCAGCACCAGTCACACTGCTGCATGTGTGTACTGGACTAAGATGTTACACACATGAATGCTGCAGGCTGCAGATGGTCGCAGGACGCCGGGTCAGAATCAAAGCGTGTTGCTTCGTTTCTCTCCGGGCCTCGGGATGAAGATGATGTCACAGCATGTCGTTGCTGAAGTTGTTCTTCCAGATTACCATCAACCGGCTCCTCAGATCGTCTCTTCACGTCACTCCACAGCAGCCCAGCGTCGGCTTGACATTTTGGGGTTAAGCTGTGGGAGGACGGCGCTCCCCGCTTGCCGCAGGATGTGATTCTCGCTGACAGGCGTCTGCCGACACCACCGCTCAGCGCCGGGTTCAGCAGAAGCTAAACTGGACAACCATGGTGGATGGAGACACAACTGTTGCCTGCTGCTCTGGTCTTCAGGAGCTGGAGATTTTAGATTTTAGATGTTTTACTGAGTCTGCAATATTTAATTCAACCCTTTAATCTGCAGCAATGAGTACACGTGGTTAGACTTGTTAGAGCTAGCTAAGACTTATCTTAAAAACTTAACTTAAAAATTATCTTTACAGTTATTCCTACATTTTTATTTTCATTACTGTTATTTTTGACATTTCATGCATAATTATCAGGGACATAATTAGCCTCAACTTTTTCCTTGGCAGAGTTATGGTTATTCTGGAAATGAAGAATTATTCTCATTATTTCTGTTATCTGTTTTTTATTTTACAGATTTGTTAGGATTATTTTAGATTTATTTTGGAACATATTCTTTAGGGTTTTCCCCCAAATTCTCACGGCTATTTCCAGTCCTTGTAATTAATTTGTTTGGAGGCCACATTGTGTCAGACTGACTTAAAACCCTTCCGCCTGTTTTGATGACAGATTTGTTGACACTTTAGAGCAGGTTGTGATTATTTTTGACACAACTCCTGACAATGTGATGCTGGTTTGAGGCACGGGTCCCTGCTGGTTTTTGGAAGAAGAATCAAACTCCTTCATGTTTTTATTGCTTAAGGAAACGCTGCAGACTGAAAAAATAACTCATGACAGAGTCTGACAGCAGCAGATTAACATTTTAAAGCTGAAGTGAACAGCTGCAGGTTTGAATCTCTCAACAGGATGCAGGATTCATGTGTCTTCACCAAACAAGACTCCTCTGCTGGTTAAATCCCAAACCTACTACTCAGGTTTAGTGTGGACTGGAGAAATAATTACATGGTAACATCTCAAACTGTTACAACAACTCATTAAAAATTAAAAGGTTAAAAAAAGTTCATATTCTAACAAAAACAGAGTTAAATTTGAATGTGATGTTTAAATGTAGTCATTAGACATGTCTCAGTCATTCATATGTTCTCTGTCCCGTCATCCTCGGAAGCTCTCCCTCAGCGCTAATGCTCCTGACAGCTCCCAGCTGCTGATTGGTCCACTAACCCTGACTCCCCTCCTCCCCTCTCCTCGGGGTGATCCTCCCGCCTGACTGGGGATCAGCTGAAAACCTGCTGCCTGTCATCACACTGTCACTGTCACACACAGAGAGACGCTGAATGTACCAACCGCTCACATTCAGCCCATGTTAGTCCGGTTCAGCAGTAGATCCTCATTTATCTCAGATTGCACACAGGAAGCATCAGGAACATCCAAAACTTTACAGTCAGCTGAGCATCGACTTTACCCCCGCTGCTGTTTTCCTGCCCTCTCCACCACTTGTCGTTTGAACAGTTTAAATCCTCCTCACTGGCTAAAACCAATAGTTCAACATTTTGGGAAATACCTTTTATTGTATTGATTTCTGAGCGGGAGGTGACAAGATGGATGTCAGTGTCATGTCTGCGTGCAAGTACTGAGCTTGAGTTAGGACATGGTTAGCGTAGCTTAGCATGAAAACTACATAGAAAACAGGGGTCACATAGCGAGCAGGGCTCTGTCCGACATAAAAAAAAAAAAAACCCAACATCTCTAAAGCTTACTGATTAACATTGTCTTTGTTTTACTTCTATTTGAGGGATATCATGTTTTGGAACTATGGCTCCCATCATGCCTTGGGGGATGTAAACAGGAAGTGTAATGTTACCATGAAATGAGTGCTTTTAGCCTTTAGCTGTTAGCTGTTGTTGTTTGCATTGTACCGTGGTTGTATCTCTGCATTACTCTGATACTGAAGAAAACTGAAAAGTATGATTATTTTTACACACAGGAGTTATAAGGATCTTTTTTTCAAAGCAGAATTATAGACATTTATTCACAATGTACATGGCGATTATGATATGGTCAGGAAATGCGAATCACACTGAATCTTTAAATATTCGTGTCCAGATGTGACTGAGTTACGGCTCAGAGAAGGAGTGAGACATGGTCTGTGTGTCGAGGCCACTGCTGCAGATACAACAGCTGACTGTGTTGATGAGCAGCCAAAACTACATTCACTTCCAGTTGTTTTCAGAACATGAGCAAACACCTGTCCCTTTCACCTCCTTCAGTATCTTTGCCTCACGTCTCATCCTCTCTCACAGTTTTAACCCACATCAGGTTAGTTCCACTGGTGCAGAGCCTGGTCCATCAGCACCGTTGCTATAGGTATCTGATTGTTGGCTAAAACTGCTGACCTGAACTATGTTTGCATTGGACACATATCAGAACACCTAGCAGCCAGTGAGAGTATCTGTGAGTGTAGAGTGACTTGAGGTAATCAAGAGGACAAAATCGTTTAGGTTTTAACAAATTATATGAACATCACAAAAATTTTACTTCTTATTTAAATATGAAAAAACACTCAGCTTCTGTACAATTTCATGTCTAGCAATTTCAAGCCAGTTTAGGCAGATTTTAGCTTGACACAAAGTCAAAACATGCTTCTTAAACCAAAAACTGAAAACAAGTGACCCTTTTATTCATCCACCTGAAGCTCTGATCAGTAACCGTCAGTAAGTTGCAAAAGGTCACTTTATCTGTGCTTAATGTCACTGCATCAGCACTGCATCAGCTACCTTCTAACGTGAGTCACACTAGCAGTCAAATTTTTGTGGCCTTTTCCTTTAAACTGACCTCTGATCTGCGCTCTGCCACCACTGAGTTCATTAAGAAAAGAGGCCGAGGCGAGAACGAGCTGCTGATTTACTTCAGCATGCCAAATGACAAACCAGATACAGTATAAAGAGCGCTGGCATTTCAATGGCATTTCAGTTTTCTCTCCAGGATTTGCAAATGATGTAAAGATAATTATTAATTACAAGAGCATATGTGATGATTAAGTCTTGACAGAAAGTCTTTGGTGCTTAGACTCTACAGGAATATTTTTGTGATCAAGGGGCTTTTGCCCTGAGCAGCAGAAGATAAACCCCCCCCCATGGAGTCTAGACACTGGTGGTGGTGGCAGAGGACACTGCTGAGGCACTAGAGGAGTGAATGCATGATAGAGAGAGAACTACAGGCCAGTATGCAAAAGAAAAGTCTTCCTGACTGAACTTTCATAAAAAACTTCATTAAAACATGTTTATATTCTCAGCAAAACCTGCAGACTGAGGTTTATTCATCAGACACATAAATTAGTTTCAGTCAAACAGTAAAAGAATCCCAGTCCACACATGAGACGGGAAATAACGGGCTGTAACGAGTAGCTCAAAACTATGAAGCTTCATTCATAAGGTTGACATTTTAATTCTAAATCAACATTCGAATGCTGTAAAAACGTAGTGACCAGGTTACGTCACTGTCTCTGTCTCTTTCCTCGTGCTCTGTCCTCTGTCTGTCTGTATAAAGAGCTGCAGGTTTGTGTGTCTCTTTGTTGGAGAACGGGCTGAGCTGCACACACACAGCGGCTTCGGCTGCATTCCCACCAGCAAAGTGTGGCCGTGTTTGTTTGTGCTTTAGAAAGTAACCACTGTGAAACTATCAGAAAATAACATTCTTTTTCTGATTCACTGCTTTGTCCTAGCTAATGCAGCTCCCTCACCTTATTAACTCTCTGCATGGGACAACTTTGAATCGTGTCTTTACAAACAGCAACCAACGAATCCTGCTCATTCTGCTTTTAAAGACCCCCAGTTAGGGTAATGACGTCATAAAATCTGACATCAGACACTTGAGGCGTCATTCAGGAATGATGGTGGTCTTGGTGAAAAAGTCAACATTAACTAAAAGGACGAGACATGACAATGTCGGTTTCATTACCAACTGGAATAGTTTGACTACTTTGGAAAATACACTATGTACGTTAATACGAAATGACTTCCTTTCCTCAGTGTCAGAGGAGGAGGCCGATACCACTGTCACATCTGGCTGTTAAATATGAAGCTACCACCAGCAGCTGGCTAGCTAAGCTTAGCTTAAAGAATGGAAATAGGGGAAACAGCCACCCTGGTTCAAATGTAACTAAACTCACCAGTTAGCACTTCTAAAACTCCCTAATGGGTTATAACTCGTTTGTGTAATCTGTACAACAACCAAAGTGTAAAACAACACGTTGTGGTTTTACTGGGGGTTCCTTTATGATGATGATGATGGTGATGATGATGATGACAATAATAATGCAAGTAATAATATACTCAATTTACAAGTAAAGTTTTGCACTCAAAATCATATTTGAGTATAATTAGCTCTACCTTTACCAGCAGCAACATTAAAGTGATGAACACATTATTACATTAATAATTATAATCCACTAATATAATATACAGCCTACATTATTCTGAAATTAGTACTTTTACTTTTGGTATTTTAAAGTTTAATGCAACATTTTCTATACTTTTTAATTAAGTAAAATTTTTAATGCAGGACTTTTACTCATAACAGCATGTATATACTGTGATGTTGCTACTTCTCCCACCACTGCTATTAAAAAAAAATATGGTTGGTGGACACCCTGAACTCTGGCTGACGTCCAGCGTCCCTGTTTCTGATCACAGCTGGTGGTGCTGAGAGAAACTGTCTTTATGAGGACATCATGCTAAATGTTGCGTGGTATTTGTGGTATGTGTATTAATTGGAATGGCCAGGGTAATTTATATCTAATATTTATTCACACAATGTTAGAATGTTTTACACCAAACTTGAACGCCAACATATTGTATGTTGAAAGCAGCCACAGCAACAACACAAGGGGAGGACGAGGGAGTCAGACAAGTCGTACTCGTGGCCTATTCATCATTCAGTAGCCATTTCATATTTGAGACAAGCATGTGGATAACGATGCACTTTCGACATGTTCATATGAGACAGCAGTCTGACTGTCCACTAGCAGAGACTCCAGTTGGCAGTGTACTTCAATCACTTCACTAATAAACCTGAGGATTACAGTTATGTTTCGCTTCATGATCAGAGAAAGTTTTTGTTGCATGTCTCCCTGTCTGTCAATATTCCCACGCTCCCTCTCTCCCACACATCCATATGAGCTCTCTCTATCTGTCTGTGATTTAAAAACCATTGAATGAATATGACCTTTTTCAGAGCTACCTCTACTTATCTATTTTAATGTATAATCAAGAGCTATGACCAAATCACACATTCTGCTGTACAGTATCCCTACAGCGGCAGTAACTACATGATGTTATCTATCTGTAGCTGGCTGGATTGAACTCTGTGTGACAGGATGATCAGTGACCTGAAGTCTCTGGTTACTTTGATTCACTTGAAAAACTCTCCAACACCTCCAAGGTATTCGTGAGCAATTAAAATTGGAAAAGGTCTGACCTGCGCGTCGCATCACTTAACATATTGATAATTACCAGATAGAAATACTGGTGGACTACACCTATACGTCCAAGTAAAAAGGGATAAAGTGATAATTCCTGGTTTTAGGGGGTGCTGCGGCCCCCTCTGCACCGTATACTGACGCTTTCATGCACTAAAAATGTGCAGCCATTTATTCGGCAGCTTCCTCTTATATTCCTCTTCAGCTTTGTTGTGTTTGTCCTATAAGAGGTGTCAAGGTGTGAGTCGTGTTCAGCTCAAACATCCTTTAAAAGAACATTACAGGTTTTATTAAAGGTTCTTTTTCTGCACAGCGCAGCCGAACACAGACAGTATAGACACACATGTAAGCTACTATTTCTTTCTAATTCACTGTTCAGTTGTGAAGGATGCACTGTGAGAGAGAGAGAGAGAGAGAAGAGAGAGTGTGCTTGTCTTTGTTTGCCCCTATTTCACAACAAAACCACCATTGTGGAACATTATTCGTGTATATATGCGGGGGCAGTTACATGCAGACCATGTTACGCTGAGTTTAATTAAATGTGTGAATACAAGAGTACAAGAGTAGAGGCCTGGTCACACATGCATTTAAAATGATGACATTTTGCAAATTCAAATGGAATTGCCAGGATTAGCTGGATTTGCTTTGGGCAAAGTAAATCCATGCAAATTTTTACTGTTGATTTCAACCATGGGAACTTTCACACAGAAATGTGCACCGTTGACCAGCAGCAAGCTGTCTTGATAGAGCTGACAGTCCAAAATGTAGGGAGGTATCGTGGCTTATTAGTTGCAAGCCACCATTTTATTTCCCCTCCTCTGTCGGAGTGTATAATGCTCCACAACAGAGACATGATTGACAAGCAGTTATGAGACAGAGTTAGTTAGCTTCAAATACATCTTTTGAACAAACTTTGTTAACTTATTGTCCTGTCAGTGAACAAGCTAATGTGCTTGCTTGCCAGTTACCAAACTTTTTTTCCCACTTCAACAGAATCCTTTAATGAAATGTTGTACAGAATGCCAGAAGAGTAAACGGTTCAGTTGCTACAGATAAAAAGTTGAAAGAAGCTCTGATTTATTGTGAATGTCCTTGCTGGCTAGCGTGTTTTAGCTCGCCAGCTACAATAGTTCATTCAGTAGCCTAGTCCTGTGAGTAGGCCAGTCACTACCTTACCAAGCTTCTCGAACCAAATGTTTTGCAAATACACGCAGATTCATTTCACATTCACTTTCTGTAAATACTGATGGTGCCCAGCATTGTGACAGCAGAAAAACTAATTTAACATTTCATATATCATATAGCTGTGAGAAAAAGGAAATACAAACACATACTAGTCCAGCAGGAGCATTGATGGGGGAATTTAAGATGAGGATGAGTGCTTCATCATATGTCTGATGCAAGGCTGGATGTGGTTTATTAGGGGCCCACCTCTGGCCCAATCTGCCTGACAAGTTTGTTTGTGTCTTGATTGTGGTAAAAAATAAAAAGTCAGACTCAGACAGTCTCTCTTCTGCAGCACAGATGAGCCCTTAAATTTTATCCTTTATCTGGTCACGGCTCTAGAATCAGAAGTTGTAATACTTAAGTATCAGCAGGTTTAATAAATCCATGGCACTGTCCATGGTGGTGAAATGGCACACCTCATTATAATGCTGCCCTCCCAGCCTATAGGTGGTCTATATACAGCTTTTCCATTAGCACCGTTAAGGGCCCACTACAGGTGCTCGCCCCCTCTGCAAAGAGACATCAGCTCCATGCCTGAGCCTTGGCTAATAGTAGACTGCTCTTTACAGCAAGGAATATAAGGGAGCAATAACACTGAGGTACTATAGGTTTGGCTGACATAAAAGAAAGCCCAGCTAAGGAGAATGGAGGGTTTTAAAGAAAAGTTTAGCTATTATTTGGACAATAAGGAAATGTTTTTGGTTTTGCAATAAGAAAAGGACACAAGAGTTTGACTAACAATAAAATAAGTACCTTTGGTGTGTCATCAACTTTGTTGTCTTCAGTGGCTCTTTCCTGAGCAATTGAAACCAGAGTATTTCTATTGGAGTGGAAAGTATGAATCATGAGTCTGTCTACCACTTTGATCCAGGCGTCGGTGTTGAATTTTGTGATTGTCCTCCTTGTCAAGAGAAATGAGTGTTCATCCAAACTCATGCTGCTGCAGTTGCTTTTAACCCACCTGGCTGAACTACTTTGTGTTTCCTCTGCGGGATTTCTTTCTCATGGTAAGTGGATGGCTCTAGAAGCCCTCAGTCATTCAGTTATTCTCTGTTATTCTGAGCAATCAACACATTTCCTGTCAATTAGATCACTAATAATATTTGGAAATGTGGAAATAATTGGCCAATATGATCATGAAATCACAGCATCTGCATTTGTATCCACGGGAGGATGAAATGTACAGCAAATCCCAAATACAGACAGAAAAATGAAGTCAATGCAACGTTTTAAACAAAGTTGAGTGTTTCAGGAGACATTTTCCTGCAACTTCTCTTTACTTTTAAAATATGAATCACTTAACAGCTGCACTTAACATTTCCCTCTAAAAAGGTGCTAATTTTCTTCCTCTATAAATCCTCCAAACCTGCTGAAATCCAGCGCCCACACATAATGAGCCTCTGCTCTCGCTTCACCGTCGCCCCAAAAAAACCCACAATTAAATCTGAATGTGGTTGGAGCCTATTGTTATTTAAAGAATGGTCAGTAATTAGCTGTATTGAGCAGAGCTCTCAGAGGAATTGTGTGTTTCCTCTGGAGACCGAGCCATACATCACTGCTAAAGCGATATCGAGCTGAACACGGTGGAAACTACAAACCTGATTGTCTCTCAGCAGTGAATGAGGAGGAAGAGCACAGGTTCGACAGGCATGGTGATGATGATGATGAAGATGATGAAGATGATGAAGACTAATCAACAATTAACTTTATCAATTAATCCGTAGATGAAGAAAAAAATCGTTTAATCGTCTCACCTGTTAAATGTAAGAAAATAAATGTAAAAATAATAGTGAAAAATGTCCATTATAATTTCCCACAGTGTAAATTGGTGTGTTAAACCTGCTTGTGTAGCCCAGATTATAGCCTGATCGCAGCAGTTTGAGCCAGGCATTGTACAGTTGTGCTCACATTGTTTCTAAATGACCTCAAACCTTTATTGGCATTTCTGTACTGCAATTTTTTATTTTATTTATTAAGCTCCCCTCTACACTTTTTTTTATTTATTGGCCAATGTATATATCTATACCAATATAATGTAAATGTGAATGTTACAGAAACAATTACTAGTTATCAAAATGGTTGAATTTTCTCTCAATCGACTAATTGATTAATGGACGAAACATTGCAGCTCTAGACAGTTTGATAACTCAAACACCTTGACATTTAAAACAAGTACAGCCTTCAGTATAAACAAAATAGTTCCTAATGAGAGGTTCTAATATTTAATCAACCCTCAATCTTGTTTGGAGTCGTGGCACACAGTGTCGGACTTTGAAAACCCCAGTTGACCAATAGGTTAATCAATTAATCAATCATGAAAATAGTCATTAGTTGCAGCTATTTGAGACTGTACAAGGTGTCGTTTCTAATAAATGAGGTTAAGCATGCAAAACACAGCTGTAATGCTCCTTTAAATAGCAACAGTTACCATGGAAGACTGTTCACATTCCCCGCAAAAAAGAGGGAAAGTCCAGGCTTTGTTAAATGACTTCCTATTCAGACGAGCTGAAGCAGCAGCTCCGGATAATCATTACAGCAGGGAAGCGATACGAGCTGACAGAGAGAGAGAGAGAGAGAGAGAGCGAGAGCAGGGTGCTGCTTCACATGGTCATAAATTAAAATTGTCGGGCTGACACTGACGCTGGAGCTAATGAGTGGCAGGGATGAAGATAAATGTTGTGAACATTCCCGGCTCATGTCAAGGTGAACGGATAGAAAAATCAACGACATCTCATTTAGGCTGCTTCAGGACCCGTACCATGCCGAGAACTGAAACGGTTAAACTGTGTTTTCACAATGTTTTCACCTCAGTGCTGAGAGCTGATCCTTTCATATGCTAATATGTTTGAGCTGCAGCACGTTTCCAATTAGGCCTACTGAAGGTTTGTGCATCCATCTGTCAAAGAAAGAAAATAATCACAAACCTGTGGCTGTATACCTGCTGGCTCTGTGTCCGTGTCTGTAAATGATTAGTTTCTCTGATAAACTGTCTCACTCTCTGATGAAGTGAGACAGCTGTGAAGCCACTGGTCCTCGCACAGTGACTGTATCTAATTATTCTCTGCAGAAGTTCAGTGTTTGTTTCATCACTTCTGATCCTGTTTGCTTCATGCTGACTCAGCTGGGCTGTAATCCTTCCTCTCTGCAGGACAAACACTTTGTATGCCCCCATTTCAACACAGCAGTGATCAATCTGTTCAAACTGAACTTAAATCAATACTTAAAAAGTTGAAAGAATGATCAAATCTTGATTGATCTTCTCAGGATTACGTTGTTATGACTTCCAGAGGCAGCCTTTTTCAAGCTCGCTCTCTCACCACCCAAACAATGCCCCAATCTCACTCCTTACAGTAGCCGTGTTCCACTTGTAATAACTTTAATCTAGCACCATCATCAGGCCAGTTTTTAAATTTGTCCAATACTTTGGTTAATGTCCAAATACCTGCAAAACTGACATGACATTCTCATTAACTGTACTTTGCTTTCATGGCCAATTAGCACATGTTAGCATGTTAATATGCTAAATGAAGATGGTGAACATGGTAAACAGTATACCTGCTAAACATTAACGTGTTAGCATTGTCACTGAGAGCATGTTAGCATGCTTTTAGTACAAAGCACCACTGTGTCAAAGTGTAGCCTCACAGAGTTGCTGTAGACTCTTCGTCTTGGTATTTAGTTTCGATTTAGTTTTTCTGTACTCATCGTCGACACTCAAGTCCACATGAAACGAAAATCAGTGCTATTTGCTTACACATATTTAGATATTTCTGGTAAAAACAGGCAGCTAGGGAGGGACTTGTCGCGGAAGCCACAAGCGCTGAATGTGTGTTACCTCCCCCTGAACAAGCAGCTGTAGCGGACCTTTTGGCTGACCCTGCCCGACTGGTAGCTCCCATTGAACAGCATGGCCAGACAGGGACTGAATGCAGCATCAGATGCCAATGGAGAACAGACAGATGACAGGGAATAAAATTACTGTTGGTGACAGTCAGCTTATTTTAAGTCATATTAGATTTCAATATAAAAATACAAAGAAATTGAGTTTTTATAATTTTCTTGGCATATATTGTTTAATAGGTTACAGTATTACTGGGAAGGCAATCTGAAAGGGTTAAAAGTAATTTTTTATTTTATTTTACCTGGACTTTAAAGCTGCAGTAGGTAACTTTTTGCTGAAGCTTTTACTATATCCTACATACATGAGACAGATAATCCCTCCTAGTGCTCCTAATGGAATCCATCGTGCCTGAATAAAAACAACCAATCACAGCTAAGAAAGATAGTTGATTGTTGAATATTATATAGTTATTTTTATAAAAGTTACCTGCTGCAGCTTTAAGAGGATGTTGTGAACATGAGTGTTTTATGAAAACCAGCAGCATAAGTAATGAATACTGGAAGTATGTTGATGTAGATGGCTCCCAGGGCTGATTCCACAGCAGCCTTTTGTTCTACTCTGTCTGATCATCAGTCGTCTGAACAAATAAAAAACTCTGAGAGGCTTCACAGCAGCAAGTGGGTCAGTCAGTGTTTGAGGCCTGGATGTGTTAAAGTGGGACAGCCCAAATAAATAATATGTTAAAAAAAATATACTTACAATGCAGAAAAAGGCTGCTGGAGCTTCTTTCTGCCGTCAGCTGCTGACAGAGAGAGACTTTCTCTGTTGGTTATTCCCCGTCGACTCAACACGCTACGAGAAAAACTGACTACAACAACTGTCTCCAGTTTAACCAAGAAATAAATCTACTGTTGAATCCTAAATCAGATAATCTGCCAGGGGTTAAAAAGATTTCATCATGACAATGCAACAAAACCTATTACATTGAAAAAGACAATTTATTATGTCGATATTTAAACGTGATAAGACTATAATATCGGAGACAGCTTTTACAATGCGAATCAACTCTGTTCTTGTGACATCCCTATATCATATACAGAACCTTTTATTTACCATCACATTGTTCCTATGAATCCATTATTGCAACACATTGCCCCAATTACCAAATACATGTAATACACTGTACACGTAATCACCTAGACTCTGGTTGGCTTCTTGGTGTTCCAGAAACGTTAGATGCAGACCTGTAGTTTGAATATCATAAGAGAACTATTGTCTCCCTTGTAGAATTCAAACAGATTGAAGGTGTGAACACAGTGACGACAACCTGCAAAAACAGCTGTTTACACATGAAATTCACACAGCACACACAAGTTCACATCCTCCTCAAACACTACTCCACTCTACACTGTCTGAGGGCGAGAGACACCCACACACATATTTCCATATCTGACTGTATATCCATAATGCAGAAGCTCCTCTCTACACTCCGCTGAGCTGATGTGCTGAACACGAGTGGAGAAAATGTTTCTGAACTGAAGGGCCATCCTCAAAGCTGAGCACTTTACATAATCCCCACAGGGTGGACATGAGTTGATCGCTTGGTGTCTTCAGCAGGACGAGGACAGAATCTAAACAGAAAACTTTAGGCTGAGACGTTCAGAAGATAGTTTGTTTTATGTTTCCTCAGCGGGCAGGCTGGATGCTCTCTGGCCAGCTGAGACGGGGCATCATTTGCAGTTTGCAGCGGCTCAAACTCCTCGCTGCTGACACCGGGTGAGGACTGCCGTCTGCTGGTTTTTGGGGGCCAAAAAGCCAGCCGGCTGCATCAGGACCAGCTGGCTGTGGCCACTGAGTCAGCAGCAGGATAGACACATCACACAGTGTCCTCCGGCAAAGACAGGTCTGAGAAAGGACTGGACGGAGCTCAGAGGAGGAGAACAGTTCAGTCAATCGATTTTTGGCTGTCGGCTGGTTTGTTTCTCGGATGAATAATATGGCATTGAGCAGCATCCGAGTGAGGACAGGTCTCAGTTATTTTTAGGAGAAAACAATACCAGTACATTTGTTTAGAGATTTATTTCAGACTTTGAGAATCAAAGAAAGGAGATGAAAAAAGGTGTAGAGAGTGTAGAGAAGCTGTGAAAGCAAACATGAAAAATACGACTGTGAATCCTGTTAAAACCCCATCAACATCTTTCAAACTCACGTTGTTTGTCCGAACTCTGTTCAGACTTACAGAGCTTTATTTTAAATTCTAGTGAAGATCCCAAAGTTTCGAAATATATTAAATCTGTCAGGATGAATTTCAGGGAATTGTATCTAAAATTATGCAGCCGACCTGTCAAATGTCTCCATTTGATGGACTGATGCTGATATTTCGGTGGAAAGATCATGATTCTCATTAATATTCTTAACAGCTGATGTTCCAAGCTGGTAGCTTATCACTTATTTGTTTTGCCATACAGTTTGAATTTAATGGCTGCCTGGATTATGTCTCCATAGCAACATTTTTTTTTTTTGTGAGGGAAATACTATGTTTATGCACCATAAAGAAACTATGTTTCTCCCTAAATCTGTTAAAAACGTGGGGTTAGATATTCTCATATTCTAAACTCCAGACCTAATTGTTCTGTGTTATAGCTGATGTAGCCAGGGGAACCTTGATGCCTCTACTGAATGGAGTGAATTACCCATTAGGTCTAATTAGAAAATACTTTTGTACTATATTTCTGTATAAGGACCTGACTATCCCCCAGCTGACATGGGAAAAGTATCACTTACGTTTCAATCAAGTCAAAATCTAAAGAAACTTCTATGTTTATCGAGGTTCAAAATCATGATGATGAATGAATCAATGATCAGGTTAATTATCAACATTGATGCAATTAAATCCCTAAAATCATATGTGACATTTTCTTGACCAATTTCCTCTCAATTTCCTGCCTCACAGTGCTGCAGCAAGATAGTAAACTTTTAGTCTGATTCACATCAAAATGAGAGAAGCCCTTTCTCCTCTACTGTATAGTCCATTCTTAGTGGATGTGCACTGGTGGCTTCAAATTTCTACATCACACTGTACTAGTTGCACACTGGACCAAGACTGACTTCCAAACTATTTGTGATGTCTCAAATCATGCTCGTAGATACACAGGACAGTTGTAGTTACAATTATTTAGAACTCAACACACGTTGACTCAGCCTTTAAGGACCAGTGTGTAGAATTTAGTGGTATCCAGTGATGATGTTGCTGATTGTATAGCCCTCGCCTACCAAGCTTATTAAGATTCTTATTTTCAGGTGAATATACACTAATGAAAAACAAACCTATATTATATTCCATTTCTGCCACATTCTGTAAATAGATCCGTGTAAATCTTGCACACTGGACCTTTCATATACAGATTTAGTGTCATTTTGACAACATTGAAATTTGTGGAAAACATTGGTATTATATAATAGGCTCGATCAGTATTTGTGTTTTTTCAAAGTTTGTGATGCCTCTGAACTGAGTAGAAATGATAAATGGATTGCTGCGCCTTTCTAGTCTTCTAACAACTCAAAGCGCTTTACACTACATGTCAACTTCACCCATTGACACATATTTATACACTGAAGGCAGTGGCTGCCATGCAAAGTGCCAACTGCTCATCACAAACTAACTAATCTCATTCTCACACACACACACACACACACCCACACGCACAGCCGATCCAAGTGCATTGCTAGTCTTCTCCCCAGTGTCTGAACTGTATGATCTGACTGTTTGCTGCAGACACTCAGGAGCTGCTGTGTCGTCTTAAACAGCAGAGACGAAGAAAATAAAGAACAAACAAAGTTATTTTCCTCTTCTGATGTTGACAGAGGATCAGTTCTGGTTTAAACTTGTGTCTAATCACACACTGAACTTCAGTTCACCTTGTTTCCTCCAGTGAGCTTCAAAAAAGTGAACATCATCAGAGACATGTGACCCAGGTTGATGTCGAGTTGCATTACACAGGAGTGTGTTTTCACTCTCACACTCTTTATATCAGACCCTTCTGAGGATCTGAAGAGCTTCAGACTTTCCTTTTTTCCTCAGCTGTTGCATGAAGCTGGTGTCGACCAATCAGGACACTTTCCAGGTTAAAGCCTTGAAATTTCACCAAAGTTGGAGCAACAGACTTGTATGTGGTGGTATTGTGCCCTTAAATAATGTTCTCCTTCCATTACATTTCCATGGCTGGTTTTCGTGTAGTTCTGTGTCTTAACTGGTGCTGTTTTATATTTTTTTAGCCCACAGAGAAACATGTTTAAAGTTGATTCGTAACAAAAAGCTATTTAAAAAAGTCAAAGAATCTATTTTAAATTAAATCCAAGAGTGGAGCAAAAAATGGCTAGTTTGTCCTGGGGGTGGCACACAGAGGAACGGAAATTGGGTTATTAAATCAAAAACATTCCAGTTCTGGTGGGATTAATTATGTATTAATTAAGGTAACAATTGAGAAGCAGGGCTGCCGCATCAGTTGATACTAGCTCTTTTTAATTTGAGATAATTATCTTATCTTATCTTAAAGCTGTAAGGACCTTTTTATTTTTTGGGAAAAAAAGCATTTAGAATCTCACGTCAGTCAGAAAAATCATTCAATTCTTAGCAGAACAGTATTAAGTACCATGACCTTCATCTCCTGGTAATATTAAAAGTTAATAATGCTGGTAAAATAGTGAAAATAGTGAAAATAGTTCAACTGTACAATAGTACACTAATACAACTAGTACAATAGTTTAGGAAAAAGGAGGACAATAGAAGACCCATAGAACATAAATTGCATGTGTTCTTTAATTTCAGGTATTTAAGTTCTGGTTGTTGGATCTTATTTTTTCCAGCAGGGTCTTTGCAGCGTGGCACTGAGTCATTCTGACTTCTCCCTGAATTCAATTTGATCACAGCGAGAGAGAAACATTAAGAGAAACAGAGCAGTGGCAGCAGTAGTCATGTAGGATTTTACCTCGAGGGCGAAGCTGTTTATTGTCCAGGAAAGAGACAGATGACAGTAAATACAGCTTTACTTTAAATAAGACAATCAGAGCGCCGAGTGAACCATGATGGACGTGTGCTGTCACCTCAGATGGATTTCCTCTTTCATCGTTCAGTCGGGCAGAAAGCTTGAGGCAGTCGCAGGATGACGAGCATCAATCACTGTCGCAGGGAACAGCCTGAGACGGCAGAAAACAGTCAACGTGTCCTCTGATGTAAAGATGTGTAAACATGTGCACACACACCAGTCTGTCCTCAGTGTGAGACCAGGTCTGATGCAGGTCCCCGGGATTAGAGTAAAGGTCTGGTATTGAGGGTAAAGAGCGCTGTCAGGACGCCATCTATCAGCAGGTCGCTCGGCCGCCGGGAAATGACAAGTGCATCAGCTGCTACTTTTGCTTCACGGTGGGCCAACGTCCAGGTCCAGGTCATTTCAGCTGTTTGTCCCACTGAGACCTCCTCTGACTCTGAGGAGCTTTACTGAGACTACAGCCTCTTCAGGCATTTGTCTATAACCAATCCATTCAGGAAGTTGAGATGTTGCGATCGCAACAGCTAATGCAATCACTGCAACTTTGCTGCAAATGTGACCAATTGTTGATTTCTGTGCAAAATGTTGAGCCATACGTCAACAAACGGACTTTCTTGTCTCTAGTTGTGAAGATGCAGACCATGCAGAGATGTGCAACACGAACGTCTCACATTTACCTTCCAAACAGTACATTTTATTCTCACTGGAACAAGTTGCCTTCAATTTTATTGCAAAGAAACCCCCCCAAAACCTAAAAACAACATGCATCGCAATTATTTAGAAAAGCTGCCATGAAACCAGGTATTTTAAGCCACAACAATCCCAAATGCAGCCTCCATGTTGACACAGCCGAGAATTTAGACAATCAGTCTAAGTTGGACTGTCAGGCTCTGCTGTATGCAACAAGCCTGAATTTTCAAATTTCTGTTTGTTTCATGTATTCATTTGAGGAACGTTACAGTCTCCTCAACACTCCATACAGACAGGATGTTTTTGTCTGCTTACATTTTTCATCTCTTCATTGAACGTTAAAGTCACATGCTTCATGTACATCATGATTTATTCACTAAGTCTGTTTCCCTTATAATATATATGAAGCCTAAAAGGTTCCCACAGTCCGGAAAATTCAGCTCAACAAAAAGGGTATCTTGGGAAAGTTTGAGACCTCCACCAGAATTTAAAATAAAGTTTGGTTAGATTTTAAGCCTTGATGAGGTCAAAACATTTTTTTAATACAATAAGACAGTACATTTTCTAAAAATGGCTCCAATCTGCAGCTCCAGATCAGCTCATATATTTTGAGCTTCTGTTCTTTGCTCAAAATAAAACCCTTGTGTGCACGACCACTGAAGACCCACAGTGTTACTTCACATGGATGTTTCTGAGTTGGTGATTGCACCATTTTGAGGATAGAGATGTATTTGCAGCGAGCTGATCAGCAGGGTGTCCAATTAGGCTAATTAAAATTGCAGTGCTCCAGTTGTGGCAGAGACTACTTCAGAAGCCACCAGCAGGGCGTGAGTTAGATTTCTCCCTGAGAGTCCCTCTGCAATTGATTTAATAACACATTTGTAACTCTGTGTGAGTACAGCAAGCCACTCATTTCACAAACCACATCACAATTATTATTATCATTACTGTTATAATTTGATGATGTCAATTTTCTTACCCACAAAGCTCGAGTCATAATGTTTTATCTGTTGTGCCAGATTACTCAGAAGTAAGCCCATCAGTTGCCTTCCTCTGGAGGCTTTCCAGTCACGTCAAAATGGGAGTAGACCAGGGATCAGACTGGAGTAATTACATGAGAATGTGTATGTTCACTCACATGCTCACATCACAGGAGGGTGATATCTGTGAGTACAGAACAATGTGTTCATCAGGAAAAGCTCAGCAGTGACATAATTTATATTAAATGGGCTAAAGGCAGTAAGGTCCTTTTAAAGACAGGAGCAGCGTGTGTTAATAAGAGTTTTAATGGAGCAGCAGCTGACTGAGCATCAATAACTAATGTGTTGTTTATTCATCCCACAATGCATCGTTAATGCTAATAGAGAGTCCCCATTATATCTTAAACCATCTGCAGTTATTTTATTGATCATGGCACCTCAGAGTCCAGTCCATGTGAAAAAGGTGTCAAACTTGGTAAAATTTTATTTAGAAACTTTTAAGCAAGCCAGGCCATTTTTGACAGTTAATGCTGCCAGGATGTTTTTACACTCAATGATTTTTTCACACATGGAGTATTGTTTTACTGACCGGTCACTTACAGGAGCAATGAATTCATTAAACAGGGCTAACAGTGGCATTGGCAACAGGGCCACCACTAAAGGGGATTGTGCAGTGCCGCAAAGGCGCACCCCATTTAGACAAACTGTGCTTTCTCTGAAGGAAAGTAAATATTGGAAATGCCTACCACTTGCAATAATGGAGTGCATTTCATAATCCCACTTTTAAGACCCATCTCAAACAATGGCTTAAGGTAAATCTGTGATCTTTTTTTCACTGGACATATGGAGGATTTGAATGGTCTTTTTAAACATGACCACGGTCATTCCCAAATCTTAACTAAGTGGTTATTATCGTAACCATTAGGACAAAAATGTTTTTTGTGCCGTAACCTTAACCATAATTGTTTTCTTTTAGAGACAACAATGTCGTCCTATTGGTGAAGGACATCGACAAACAACATATTTTGTTAATTTAATTTGGAGAACTCATTGTTGTCTCATGGAATGGGAAACCTGAATCTCCAACCAGCCATCAGATAAAGAGGAAGCGTTTAAAGTGTCTAAAATGTAAAGGCTCAGTAAAGGATTAGAACCTCAGAGGTGTACTTCGTGTTCAGTTCTGGAAGAAATAAACTTCAGCTCCTTTCCAATACCTGCAGCGCTCTGATAGCGTCAACTCTCAGACCAGTTTGTATTTACAGTACAGGCCTTTAATTTGCTGCCTGTCACTGAGTGAGTCGGGCTGAGTGACATTTGTATTGCTGTCAGGCCCTCAGCCGTCCGTCTTCCTCCCTCCTCCTCCTCTATGAATCCTGATGAGGCGTCCGGCGGCGCTCGGTCCAACACGCCAACCTCTGACTGAAGTGAAATCAATCGGCCCTTCAATCCTTCTCTAAAGGACCATTATCCAGCCCCGCTGGGCCTGTCGGCCTGTCTGTTGCAGGATCTATGACCTGATCCGTCTCTCTAATTCACACGGCAGAGTTCGCTCCACTCTAACAAGAAGCCAAACAACAGGAAGCTGGGATTTAAGGAACTCGATTTGTTTAAATCTCAACAAATATACTGCAGGATGGTTGGAACGACATTAAAAAATTTAACTGAAAGCGCATAAACTAAACCAGCTTCTGGTGATGTTTTTAACCTTCCTGCCTCTTACATTGAAAGAATGCGAAAAAAAATAGCTTTTTTTCTAAATCAAAATATTTCTTCTTCTTTTTTTTCATCCTTTTCTTCCTCTGGCTCATATGAACTGACCACATTACATTTAAAAATGATAATAATTTAACCAGATTGTGCATATACAAAGACAGGGTGTACTTATGAGAAAAACAAAACAAAAACAATACAATAATGAAAACAAAACAACCAGAAAAAACTGTTAAGCTTTAAGATAAGCAAACACCAAAACTTTTACCTTTTATCAAGTAGTTTTACATGAATGTATTGGCGCTAGTAAAGGCTCAGAATACATCTGTCACTGCCTGTCTTAGTAGGCTTTTAAAATGAACTAAATGAATCTGTGGCTGTTTAACTGTGGTTAAAAAAGGCAACAAAAAAGGGCTAAGTAGAAGAAACTGAAAATGATTTAGGTTCATTTCACTACCGTTTTCTACATAAGAATTATTATATATTGTATTTTTATATTGGCTGTCTAAATCACAACACAGTATGATGGGGACGGTGTGTTGTCTGTTTGACTTTGGAGAAATCAGGTTTGCTACAGTGTGCTTGAACAATATGTTATTAAAACTATAAAACTGTGGACCAGACTGATTTACAGTGTCATCTCGCTTTAAGCACCTATAGTATGACTGCTGTTTAGTAGTTTTAAACTAACAGTTAACTCCTCCATGTCCCCACAGATTCCTCAGATCAGCTACGCCTCGACAGCTCCAGAGCTCAGCGACAACACGCGCTATGACTTCTTCTCCCGTGTGGTTCCTCCGGACTCCTACCAAGCTCAGGCCATGCTGGACATCGTCACAGCGATGGGCTGGAACTACGTGTCTACACTCGCCTCCGAGGGAAACTATGGCGAGAGTGGCGTTGAAGCCTTTGTCCAGATCTCCAGAGAGTCAGGTAGGAAACCTCGAGATCTGAATGTTCTCTGCCAGAACTTATTGATATCTGAGGGGATTTGTTTTACTTTGAAAATCAACTTAAATTAATTTACTTACAAATATCTCCTGACATGGTAGAGTGATGGAGCACAACAGCTACACTAGACACTCTGGAAGCTGCTGGTTGTTAAACTCACTGTACTCATGCTTGATATGTGTTGATGAGCATGGCCGTGCTAAGAGAGTGCCGCTCATTGAACGCGCACTTTCGTGAACTGAAGGTATCCGTTTGCAACTAATGAATGTGAACGTGAGGGTCTCTAACTACCACAAGAGTTACCTACGCTCATGCTCATGTCGGGTTAAAACTCGATATATACTTCTCCAAACTGGGCTTGTGCTAACAGCCATTTACTGTAGATAATACACTAGCTATGGATGAGTACCTTATAAGTTATCCCTTTTTAAGTGAAGGATGATCACAAGAAATCACTGATAAAGGACCACAAGCCAACAGCCGCAAAGTTCTTCCACCCATGTCAAATCACAGTATTTTGTAAATCAGCTCATTAAAAAAGGTATTGATGATGTGATGTGATTACAGCAGGAGTCAACAATGTTTTCTTCTCAGCTGGTCACTGTAAGGTAATCAGACCCGCTCGCTGATTAAAATGTTATCGCATGAAGTTGACATTAATTTGATTATAAGAGGTGAAATTCATCAGCAGGCATGTATTACGTATATGAGATCAGCTGTGTGTGTGTGTGTGTGTGTGTGTGTGTGTGTGTGAGCTTCTTATCTTAACAGCTGCAATGATACAGACTTGACCATAACATACCAGCTTATAACCAGCGACAGTAAAAGGTAAGCCCAGTCACTGTAGTCAAAGCCAGTGGGGTGTTACCCGAGGAGCTCGGGCTCTATTTGTGTAAGGAAATAAATTCACATCCAGAAAGCAGAACAGCTGATATACCATGAGCTCTGTTTCAGTAACACATAATGTATCAGGATGTATCAGTGTATTGATTATATATCTAAACTACAAAGAGCATCATGTTACAGCTCATGTTTCTGCTCTACTGATTTAGTTTATTATGGCAGAAAACACCACTTTTTGTGCAGTTACTTCAACCTGCAGTACTTGTAAAAAAAAACTAAAAAACTAAAAAAACAAAAACATTACAATATATATGATAAAATAAAATTAGATTTTTCATCTCCCCCTGCCACGCTCTCTTGTTCTCTCCGTCACTGTAACAGGGTTTACAACCTTGCTGCTGTAATACCTACATATTTACCTGTGCCTGCGACACTGCTGTAATCTCTGTGTAAATGGCAGCAGCAGCAGTAATCATGAAGAATGACTGCGATCGAGGCGTTTAAAAAGCTTCAGATTAATAACGAGATGCTCTGTAGAGAGCAGCTGTGGCTCCTGTGCGGGATCAATGAGCTTTCATCTCGGCTGCTGCTGTTGTCTCTGCACACACACACACACAAAACAGACACACACACACACACACAAACTGCTGCACATGAAACTGGCTTGAATATGTATTTATATCAACAGGCGTGAGGTCTGATGGTATGAAGCCTCTCAGTTGCTGCAGGAACCACAGGCTGCGCAGTTCATGGAGGAATTAGTCCCCATAATCAGAGGATGTATTGATTATAGCTGATAGCTGATTAGCTTCTAATGAGTAGATTGTGGAAAAGCACTTATTCGTGATTAAATTACCTTACACTCAAAACAAGAGAAAATGACTCATTAGGTTGACTTTTCAATATATGTGTTTAAACCCCTGGTGTGAAAAAGCCTTGTTGTGTTACATTAATAATTAGGCTCATAACTGTTTCCCGTCACAGTTGTTTAACACGGTTTAAAGTCAGCTCTGTTCCCGAAAAGGAAGCACATCAAAGTGTGTTTATAGGTCTTAGGGAGTACTATTACTAATGTGAAAAAGGTTGTATAGAGCCTTTTTCTTAGGCTCCAGAGGAAGCTGCGCATAAATGTCCTTAAGTGATGTCACTTGAGTCAGCCTTGGTTCGTTTGAAGTTTAAAAAAAATGGTAGTGTGGCGAGAAGTAAGCTTACAACATCTGTAGCCCATTTTTCATCTCTCTTTGAGGCTAGGATCTCGAGACTACGTTAGCTATTAACTCTTATTAGCATAAAAAACATAGCGTGTTTTTAATGTTTGTCTGCACGGTTGCCATATTGGGGAGGTCAAGATCTGCTAGTTAGCAATGCTGCCGAATGCTACGTTCAGCATCAAGTCACTGGAGCCGTTTGACTTCACCAAATGGGAAAAATGGATTAGGAGGTTTGAGTGCTTTTTGCAAACTAGTAATCTCAACTTTGATATTGACACCAGTGCGGACGTGACCGACAAGAGGATGTGTATGTGAGTAGGTCTGTGGCTGTTAATTTACAAAGCGTTTGATTTAATATGCAGCAGAGTTTTCTATGAGTCGAGCATACATTTTAAACATCAGTATCGTAAGCGATCAACAAGTGAACTACGTAGCTTCCTGGGAATAGTAAACCAGCTGGAAGTTCATTCCGCAGCTCGAGAGACTTAATCTTAAAGAACAATCACTGGTTCTGGGGAGTCGACCAAGACAAAGCCTTTAGCAGCCTGGAGCAAGAGATATCAGGCAAACCTGTGTTAGCTGTGTATGACGCAAACAAGGATATCAAAGTGTCAGCAGACATGTCTTCTTTTGGACTAGGTGCAGTTGGCTGCAAAAGTGGAGCAAAGACTGGAGGCCTGTCACCTATGCTTCACGTTCTCTCTCACCAGAGGAACAGAGATGTGCTCAAGTGTAGAAAGAGGCTTTGGGGCTCACATGGGCCTGCAAAAAATACAGAGACTTCTTCATAGGCTGGCACTTTAATAAACCACTGTTGAGCCTCCTGGGGGCCCAAGCTTTGGACGCCTTCCTCAAGGATCCAGTTTTTCTGGATGAGCCAGAAACTTAATCTCAATCTCTCATTCCCCCTGGGAAGAACCTGTGGACAGCAGATACACTATCACAAACACAGACATGCAGACAAAGCGCATACATCAATGTATACATCAAAGCTTCATGGAAAAGATACTAACAAGTGCTTCCGACATGGGCAGTCTGAAAGGGCATCTAAAAGCAGACATTGTGTGCTCCTAGGTCATGTGTCAGGATGGATGGCCAAAGTTCAGCATGTGAAGGTTCATTAACTGAACTGGGCAGAGCACGTCTTCCTTACTGTGTCCGATGGTCTCCTGTTAAAGGGGGACTATTCCCACAGCCTTTAGAAACGTCATCCTCTTTAAGCACAGGAGTTTCTCCCAAAGTCCACCGACATTTAAGTTTACCTCAAACCTATGTTTGCACGCCATGGAGTTCTGGAGATCTTGATGACTGACAACAGGCCACATTTGTCAAGAAGTCACATTTTAGCCTTTGCTGCAGTATATGAATTTAGACATGCGACCAGCAGTCCATGATACCCCCAAAGCAACGGACGGACTGAAAGGGCTAGAAAGCTGCTAAAAACCTCAGCAAAAAGGCAACAGAACCTTATCTTGCTTTGCTGGCATATTGTGTCAGCTCAATCCAAAACGGCTTCAATCCAGCTCAACTGCTGATGGGACGCCAGCTTCAATCTACTGTGCCAACCCTCACATCCATACTGAACCCGTCACTCCCAAACAGCACAGCTGTCATTTGAAAGGAAAAGGAGAGGAGTACAGATCAAAAACTCTTCAGCAAGCATCACCTAGTGCATGAACTCAAAACTGTCCACCTGGAGAACAAGTGTGGGTGGCTGATGAAGAGTAACAGGGACTGTGGTGGGTGAATACTCACCTCACGGTCATACTTGGTGGATGTGTCTCATGGAGCTGCTGGCATGGAAACTGCCATCACCTTAGCCACAAAGACAGACCCGAGAGCACACAGGATACTTAGATGCCTGCACCCACACAGCAGCGTCAACCAACCAACCAACATCCAGACCTAGTCCAGATCACGCTACAGTCAGACCCAGATATGGCAGAGAAGTTGTGAAACCACATAGACTGGATTTGTAAACAAAACTGACAAAGTAAATAAAGGACAATATGAAGTAAAAAAAAAAAAAAAAGGAAATCACGCAATGTTAAAACTAGGGATGAGGATCGAGACACGGTAGCTCCGTATCACCGAAAACATTTTACCTCCAAACTATTTTAATTATATTTAACCTGAATCGTATCTGCTAGATAAGTAACTAGCACTTTACAGCTGACTAAAGTAATGTTACTAT
>NW_023339762.1:5694589-5696760 GCF_004916995.1 Morone saxatilis | reverse complement strand
GTTACTATCCCTCACACACCAGGAAAGACTTACTCCCTACAACAAACACAGGCCCAGGATACCCACAAGCCCACCTTCCTTAAATGGGAAAGCTTGGCTGGTAACTTCAATAAAAAGTATGAATTCTGCAGTTTGAAAATACTACATATACCAGTACAGTGGGGGTACAACAGAAGCCTTTCCTCTTCTGCTGAAAAAAATCCTAGTGTCTTATTTTTTCTGTTATGTATTTACAATTGCTCTATTTCTGCTTTAACAAAGCAAAAGTAATTCTTATCCGATTAGTTGATTAATCGATGGAATAATCAATAGAATACTCAGTTACTTGATTAATCAATAGCTTCAGTCCTAATCTCAAGATATGAGTCAAATCAAATCACTGCTGCACCATCATACATCGATTGTCTAATAAAGTTCTTGAATTCAAATGAATTGCCTGCCAACTGCAATTAAGCAATAAAAGTAATAATATTTCTGTTGAGAATTTATTGTCGTCTCATCTTTTCACCAAATTAATAGAAAAGTATTGATAGTGGTACTTATAAAGACTAGGTAATAAATAATATTTCTAGTCTCATTATTAAAGTCTCATTCCCAGGTAGTCAAACACCAACACGACTCAACAATCAACTATCTTCAAGTCACCAACCTAAAGTGTTGGTATTTGACGACTCACCAATCTGCTGTATTTCTTGGCTCTGAATAGCTGTTTTTTTTCAGGCACAGGGGATTCTTACAAATACCATCAGGAGCTCTAGGAGGAGCCAGAGGAACTTGAAGGGAAAAGTTATTTTTATAAATGCTACGTACCGCAGCTTTAATGAAAATGCCTCACATAGGCTTGTTGCCTAAAGGAAATGTTCATTGGCCTGGAAAAAGCGATGTTTGAGTTTAGGGCAATGTTCTTTAATAGGTCTGAATACATTATAGTAAACATTGTTTTGGTGTACTTAAAAGGGGAGATGTAATTGGTTATGTGAATGCGAGGTAGACATGCCAGGGGGCTTTTGGGGCTGGGCATGTGAGTTATAAGGACACTGAAACAAATAAAAGGACACGTGAAGCCCATGATGCCGCTGTACATATTGGGTTTATTTTTTGTTTTTCAGTTTAATTAAACATTTCAGAGTCATAGAAATCCACTATTAAAAAGACAATTATTTCAAAATGTTAAAGATCTTTCCAAAGTCAATGAGTAATCATGTTAAATAATTGTGATCTCAATATTGAACAAAATAATCCTGATTATGATTATTTTTGCCATATTCGAGGTAATGGTGGTCAGTCTGAATTTACAAACCTTTTGTTTCCTTCTGGAGGTGAGGAGGAGGAGGAGGTGGTAAAGGAAAATTTGTAATTGTAACTTAAAATAAGTTTAACTTTGACTTTCACAAAGGACACTAACTACGGTCTCCTGGAAAGCCCTGTGGTTATTTGACCCATCCATCCACTCTGTCCTCCTCCCTATTTATACTACACCGTCATACTCACGTGTACTTCTCATGTGGCGAGGCGAACTGTGACATGGAAGCATCGAGTGAATTACTCAGCTCTATTACACGCTTTGGCATGATACTGGATTGAACAAGACATCTCCACTGCAAACCGTGTGTTCATTGCAACCTTCGCTCTCTATCAGTGAATGAAAACAATGCTGCTATGCGGAATATAATTAAATACAGTATGGTCTGATACAGTACATCTATGTTGTCCACTGGTGGGATGTAACTATATTTATTACTTCCATTTTATGCAACTTCACACTTATATAAATTATTCCTACTTCTTAAGATAGATAACTATTTAAAAGAAAATGCATAAATCAAACTTAAATCTTAGAAGATCTGTAAAGTGTGGGAGCAACAGGGTATAGTGGAGGAAAATAGTGAAGTAACGTAAGTGCATGAGATGAGAAGCTTGTGAAGGAGAGGAGGTTGAATGGAGGAAAATGTAGAGGAGGTAAGAAAGAAGTCGGGAAGGAAAACAGGACACAGTAGTAGAAAAGGAGTAAAAGAGACTGCGAGGTAGAGGAGAAGCAGTGAAGGTGGTAAAATAAGAGAAGGGGAAGGCAGAGACTGGAGTGAGGAGGTAAAAACAAGGAGGTAGTTAAAGGACAATTCCGGCGCAAAATGAACCTGGGGTTAATAACATGTACCGAGTTGGTCTGTTCT
>NW_023339762.1:5663342-5694564 GCF_004916995.1 Morone saxatilis | reverse complement strand
GAGAGGTGCGAGACTGTAAAGCAGAGATTTTGCAGATGTTTGGTACCTAAAGGCCCACAGAGACCTGTGCTACAAAGACCTGCGCAACATGATACCCAGGAAATCACTGCCGCCTCCCATAGAAGGCCCCGTCTCCCACTCGACAAAACAAGCTGCAGATCTCCATGCAGCGTGCTGGCCGGATCAGGGACAGATGCGATAAAAAAACGAATAGTGAATCCCGCTGAGTTGAGGCGCCCAGTCCAGCAGGTTAAGGTGTGTGTTAGAACCTGCAGGGGGGCAGAGCTCTAGAGACAGCTGACAGGTGGGACCGAGGAGCTGCTTGTTGCGCGAGTCGGGGTGATTGATCACCTCTGGGTGCCTCTGGCGCCTGCCGTGGGACAGGGTCGTTTACCCCGGAGAAGAGTGATTTACACTCGACTCCTAAGCAGGATCTGGGCTGAGACTGACAAGTTTTGTGTTTGTGTTTGCGTGTGTGATTATTTATTGGTTGTGCTTGTAACCGTGTCTTCTACGGCTCTGGTGGAGATTTGTCAAGTCTCAGAAAATAACCCTGATGATGTCATAGTGATGTAATCAGTTTTAGCTTGGGCTTGGAGACACTCGAAGTGTGAAGTTTGAAAGACCAGGGTGTTTACTCGGCATGGAGGGTTTCCCAGAAAGACACAGTTGGCATGGAGGAATTATGATGTTATGGACTAAAAAAAACCCAAACTAATTTACTCTCAAATTAATAAATGGTACTTTGAATTAATTAAATGAATAGTCAGCCATTTTGGGAAATATGCTTATTCAATTTCTTCACATTGAACATTCGATCCTCTTCGGTAGGAAACAGGAAAGGTCAAAAATCAGGCGCATCCTTCTAGTGTCAAACTTTCACATACATCATTCTGCACAGTGAAGCTCAAACATCCAACTGTGGGAACATATAACTTTTCTATCTTCTTCAACATCCTCGTTAATTTTGCCGTTCACCTCTTTTGATCCTCCAGATGAAAATCAGCTGCTCGGTGTGTTGACACAGTTCATAATCGGTTAGCGACACCTGAAGCAGAACTCTGCAGCAGCTCGTTTCCCACTGAGAAAGTCTCAGAGCTACACCCAGGTTTTCTCACGGTTTGTTTTTGTAATGAGCCCAGGTGGGTTGACTTGTAGGTGGCCATTTCCACCAGGCCGTGATGTGCTGTTCTGTGCCAGGCCAGCTGGCAGATGACAGCAGAGTTTCCCAGGGAGCGGAGTCAGTGACCTTATTGGCAGAGAGAAGCTGTCACAGATTAAAGGATCATTTACATATCACTGCAAAAGGAACCACGTCTATTTTCCCCTGGAACTTCCTCGTCTTAACTGCCCCCACACTTCATTAACATTATGGAAATAGCAAAATATCTTTAAATAATCATTTCCTCAGCTCGGTAATCCTATTAACCATAGATTAAATATATTTTCTCGACCGTTTGCCTTTGAAGTCTTTGAACTCTCTCTGTCATCAGCTGCAGGGTTTTTCCTCTGAGACATGAACTCCAGAAAGCTTCGACCTCCTGCCGCTCAGCTGAGTCCCTGCCACTACCTCACATGCTGATACTAATAGTTTATGCCAGTTTTTAAGGTTTATGTTGGGTCTAATGAAAATGTTCAGGAAACCAAGAAAGGTGACGTTACACAGCTACATCACTGCAATCAATTTCCATCTTGACCTGCCATTTAGTCCAGAGATGTGCTTTCATTTGGAGCCTATGTGACAATCCTCAGGTCTTTCTGTGTTCATTTACAGTATACAGGGCTAGAAAGAGTCACGGCTGTGACACATATGAGTAAAAGTAGTGAAACCCATTTATCTACTTGCTGTTGACAGAAAACTACTTTCTGTTTCAGTCACTCGGCTGCTTGTTGCTGCCGATTAAGAGAATTTGAGCCAAAGTGACGGCTCACTGCTGTTTCTATCTCAGATTGGCGCACAAACAAAAGTCAGGGCACGACTCCACGAGGGGGGACACTAGGGGGCAGTGCCCCCCCACTTTATTCACTGTGCCCTCTCAGTTGTATAAAGCATGTCAGTGTTTTTATTATAAAGCTAGAATGCTCTTATGTAGCGTTTTACAAGCTGAGCAGGAATTCAAATTTTGAAAACCAAAAGTATGTCATCAGTTGTTGTTTATGCTAGCTAAAATAGCTTAATATGTCAATCCCATCCACTGGCAACAGCAATAAGTTCATGGTCAGTGCTTCGAGATCAATGTCACTTTTTGAAGTTGTAGTCCCCCTAATGCTACGTCCTGCCAGGCTGATGGTGCTGTTGTTGACCACTGAGTCTGACACCAATAAGTCATTCTCCATATCTACCCCATGAGCCTATTTGGGAGTAAGAAGAGATATTTTCTTGCTGGCTTGTACCAGAGGAAGGACTGCCGGGAGTCATTTGGATGCATTTTGGTCACTGTAAGATGTGTTGTCTTTGCTTTTTCATAGAGGTGATTTCTCCTTGTGTTTTTTGTCAGATTATAAGGAAAGCAACAAGAATTCACAATTTTTGTGATTTTTTTTTTGTAAAATTTTCTCCTGGGTAGCACACCACTGAATGGCTTTACTTTCACGACTATGTTGCCAGTTGGCAGTTAATTGGTGCCCACCAATTATAAGCCTCTTGGATTATTGTTCTAACTCCGACACTGCGTCAGGGGATCAAGCTCCCAGGCTTTGAAGACAATTTGAGAAAATGGCCCAACAGTGTAATTGCAGCAGTGGATTATGTTGAGTAACCAAGTCATCATTTCTGGAAAGAGATGTATATCAAATGTATATTTTTGGCACACCAGAAGCCGAGTGCTACCTGGTTCCATTATATTTGAGAAACCAACATCTCTACAGCCAAAACTCAACAACTCACACAAAAACAATAGAGATGGATAAACAGCACTACAGGTAGGAGAAAAAATATGTATTTTTGATTTTGGGGGGAACTGTCCCTTTAAGAGAAGCCGTAGAAACATAGTATCTGGATAATCATATAAAATCGAAATACTGTCCCTAGACTTTGTTGACGTAACCAATTTTTTATTCAGTTTAGAACTTCATCATCCGAAAACAGAGCTTCACTCTTCCTCTAATGGAAGCACATCTAAACTGCACGTATTGGATGGATTCAGAGAGGTTGTACCAAGTATCACTCTCAGAATAGCATCAATGAAAAAACGATCAACCCAACACACACCAAAGCCAAACAATTTGGATTTAAGAAGTCAGTTCTCTTTTTCCATCTCAGGAAATGTTTGTTTTCACCTTTTCACTTAAAGTCAAGAAACATTGGGAAGAGAACAGCAGGTACCACACTGGAGGGAAAATGGCTTCAGGATCTGTTCAGGGACCCTCTGTGCAGACTTAACACAAAGCTTTCTATTCAGCCAGGAGTTAGGGAAAGTTGGTCATGCAAACAAGCTGTTAAAAAAGAAACACAGACAGGATTGTTGGAGCATTATTATTATTATTACTTATCATCATCATTTTTTGGGGTTATTATTCCTGCAATGCTGACAACTCTGCAGTCATTTGATAGCCTTCATTACCTCAGGGTCACAACCTTTGCTCAGGTCCATATTTAAAACTCACAAAGTGTGTGTGATATCCAGGGAAATATCCTCACAACTTCTGTAAAATGACACAAATGTGCATTATACAAAGATGAGCTTTTAGTTTAATTTGTTCAATAACAGCTGATGCATTTGACAAACAAACAAACTGTGATATGTAGTTGAAAGCTCTAAAGATATTGGCCCGCTTTCGCCAGGGTGTTAATTATCTCTTCATTCCATGACGAGTCACTCAGAGTACCTATTTTCTTGCCATATGGAATAATATTAGGCCTACACATCTAAACACAAGATGGTGCAGTACCTATCTGTATATGTATGTATGTACTTGCTTCAATCACTAAACTCCCCCTGCCTTTATTGGGACAGGCGTTTAATTCCTTAGCACAAAACTTTCTCAGCACTGATGGAAATACTCTCTAACAGTGCTGCTTCTCTTGAGTTTTGTTCAGCAAATTTGACAAAAAACTGCTTACGTTAAATTTCAGGTTGTACTTTTTTCTCTGTGCCGCGAATATGACACTTGAACGTGGATGTCGTTTTGCGGCAGCCAGAGATTTACAGCAGCGACCACACAGACAGTGAGCAACGGACTTCACTTGATAATATTCACAACTTTTAATGAAACCCTTTGATTCTTTTGATCGGTGGACCACTACGGACTAAAGGAATATAAATAAAGGAGAAATGGACACAGACCGTACAGACTTTATGATCGCTTCAGAGTTTTTTTTAGTCTCTCTTGCTTACAATGTTACCGGTAAGTCTGAGTTAACATTATACTTTGTTGTTCATAGTTTCCATAAAAAGAAGTGAACGATTGAATTGTGGAGAATCTAGCTGATATAACGATATGCAGCATCCATTTTGATAAAAGGTTAAACATTTGTATTTGTGTAGGCAAGTTTAAACAGTTTAAAACTGGTCGGCCACTTAATCATTTTTATAAAATCCAGACCAGGCTTCTATTGGAGACCTGTGTTTATTTGTTAAAATCTGTAGCCATACCAGGCTTGCAAAGGAGATCTGAGTCTATTTGGGACCCTATATACAAAATAAAATAATAACAATAAAAATAAAAAATTAAAGTTTATACACTTCATAAGCTAAATTGTAAATTTGTTGAAATTCTGCCATTTTTTTTTAGATGTTTTCTGTCTAAATACAGTCACTAATGATGCGAATACAAGGTGATACTGCTAGTACTGGCAATAATGATTCAATGAAGCCAAATTGAGGCATAATAAAAGTTTAAACAACTAGAATAAATCCTTCTGATTTTTCGCTGAAGATGCCACCAGAGTGCTCACTGAAGGAGGAGAGAGGGGAACAGCAGGACTAACTGTTTGATCTCTGACAGTTTAAAAAAAAAAAGCCTTTCAGCTTTCGGCACGTTGTCTCTGCCGTTCAGTCAAGCTGAGAGCTTCCCCACCAGGAGAACCTGGATCTTCCCGCTCTCTCAGTGGGAACTCTGGGCCGACAGCAGGCTGGCTCCTGTTTAAACCCGTATCTGATACAAACGACGCTCCGCCGCCTCCGAAGCTAAATTCAGCTCCGCAGCTGTTAATTATATGTCATATATATATATATATATATCATCAAAAGCTGCAAGCAGGTGTTGGTTTGAAAAGCTTCTCTTGGCTGATACCGCAGCTCATCTCGGCTTGTCAGAGAGCTGCCTTTGTGTTTATTTGTCACTCGAGTGTCATTTGTTGTCATCTTAAGGCTGAACAGTTCACGACAATCAGTGCTGCTTTATAACTAGAGGAGCTCTGAGAGGAGTTCAACAGTTTAAGACCTGGAAACACACAAAAAAAACACTGAACAGTGAAGGAAAGACACAAAACATGTCATTAGTTATACAACCTTTGTCAAGAGAAGTTATTTATGGGAAAGTTTAAGGGACAAAGCAAGATTTTAACAAAACAATGTCAATGTATAGACATATAATGTATTTTGCTAAACAACATTTAGGTGACCATGATGGTTCGTTTATTTCCAGCATTTACAGAAATCAGAAATGAACCAGGGGAGTTTCATACTGATCCGTATTGTAGTGTAAGTGCTCCAACTGTGTACACGTAACATAGTCAGTGGGAAAAATTAACAAGGCTTAAACTTCCAGAACCAGTCAGCATCCAAAATGGCTCCCCACACTTCACAACTCAACTACACAACTGTTTTCACAGGAAGACAAACCATGACCAGTATACTATTCTTACTTATTATACTTTATTTAGACACAAACTGAAGATTTCTGGACTTTTAATCTTAATCTGTTAAGCTTTTAAGTTCAAGTCCGTGAGAAATGAGAATGAAGACATTAGCATTCAAGACTTTTTAGAGTTATATTTAAAGTTTATGAAAGAAAAGAGTATATAGCTTTTGTGCTGTAATACCAGTTTTTAATATTCAGTTTTTTTAACGGTAAATACATTGTTTTTAGAAGATTTTGTTTTAAAAAAGTCATTATATGTCATGTAGAGACAAGCTGAGAAAACCAGTTTAAAGTGCTGATGTGGGGCTTTCAGAGTATCCCAGTGTAAATAGTAAAACTGTTTTTTACAACTTTAAACTCTTCTATAACAATTTGAGTAATTATTATTATCATCAAAATTTTTAAAAGCGTCTGTTATAACTATTTTGTAAAAACTTAAAGTTTGGGTATTGATAATAGTTCTTCGGACTGAACTTAATCTTAATGATTACTCCATCAGTAAATGAAGGCCAAAGTCTACATGTTATAGCTTTAAAAATGAGCTGCCACAAATGCACAGTAGAGGTCGACAGGAAACTGAGAGCTGACTGAGTTAATTTACCTGCTGTCTTTTTCTTTTTGATGTTTTAATAAAGATAGTGTCACAGGAAGCAGTTCTTTTCGTCTGCAGCAGATATTCAAATGGTTTTTCAGTCAAATACGGTACAGTGGTCCCGTGTGTATGTGTGTGTGTGTGTGTGTGTGTGCAGCAGATTAAATAGGGATGTGATGGTTTGTATTTTCGCTGACGTTCTGTCGGATCAGTCGCTGTGGAAAAACTCTCATCTTTTTTCTTCTTCAGAAGTGAGAAAGCCTGCAGGAGATAATCTTCTTTTCTTTCTCTTCTTTCTCTCAGTTCCTCACCCTTTTCCATTTTTCCCTCTTTATCCCTTAAAGTATTTCTTCATCTTTCCCTCTCGCATAAGACAAATACTCACCTCACCAGTCCCTGTTAAGTTGGTGATTTTCATTTTTGCCGTCAGGTTTTTTTTCTCCTAGTTCTGGGCGTCCATTAATGTGAATTTTCTTGTCATCTCTTATTTCTTTCTTTTCGTTTTTCCTGGAGAACAGTCTGAGGAGTGCATGAATTTTTCATGGCAAAGGATTCTTCCACCTTTCTTCCCTTGAGAATTAGTGAACAGAGCAAAATAAATCAAAGATAGACACCTGGCAGCTCACCTTTCCTCAAACAAATAAAACACTTGCCGTCCATTAGCGGCAGCCGATCGACCATGGTGAGGTAAGGAGCAGGTGAGAAATGGCTGCACTCAGAGGAAAAAGCCTGTCATTAAGAAGGTTTGTTTCAGGAGTTCACAAAGACACTGCTCCAAAAACATGACTGACCTTATTGTCACCATGCAATAAAAAGAAAAGAGTGAAGGAAGTACAAAAGCACCCAGAGAAAAGAACACTATGAATAGGGGGCGTGGCCTTGTGGCTACAGAGCGTGTGACACAGGATGTAACACTGACCAGAGTGACAGGCTGACTATCGCTCAGAGTAGCAGGAGTGCAGCTGTCGATAGTCAGAACCATTGACTGTATATATAATGGACAGAGCTTTGGGGTCTGAAAAGTGAAGCCAACGTGGCAGTTTCTTAAAACCTGCATATGAAAAGGCCAGCCGGGGGAGCTCCATTGGTTGCAATAACACACAGATCCCATTCACTTCAATAGAGAATGACCTGACTTGTCATTTCATTTATGACCTCAGTGAACAGTTTCCTAATGTGTTTTTGGTCTTAATCTCTAGTTCACATCTTTTGCCATACATTATGATATTCATTTAATAAATTACTATTATTTTTATTAGAGTAAAATAAACGATAAAGCGCAGTATGCTTTTGGTCAGGGCTATCTTACGATTGACAGGTCACTCTCAGTAAGTGACAGTGCAGCGCACCAAACTAAGATCAAACTGTCAAACTAGGCAGTGCTGATCAAATACAAAGCAAGATCCTATTTCTCACTTAAAATCGTTTCAGAAACATATTTTAGTGTACTGTTTAGCTGTAATATGAGATTATGTGTGACCAGGCGAGCTGCCATTGTTTCCTGCTATGGATAAGTCAAAACTGCGCAGCCAGTGAGCACAGCTCAACTCGCAGTACGTCAACTCCACTGGCTCCATCTAACTGTCATGGCGGCTGCCAAAACGAGAACCTGTGGCATCAAAACGGTGCTCCACAAACCAATGGGTGACGTCACGATCACACTTGGTCAGAACTAACCAAGCTAACTGAGCAGCTGCTGTCTTCCCATGCAAGCTGGAATCACTGTGAATGTGCTGAGCTTTGATGGTCACTAGAAGCACATTCATGGCTGTTTGCAAAAGTTTCTGTGTCGTACTGTGTAACATTAGCTAACATAGCGGTTCAAATACTACTTCAATACACTTCAGTAAAGCTAAAACTAGCAGAACCCAAAGTCCAAGTTTGAGTGCAGTTATGACTGTATTCACTACTAATGTAAACCCAACACTGCCTCTGCTTCACATTAAAAGCTTTCCACAAGTGAACCAGCGAGAGGCTTTTATTGTGAAGAAGTTATAGGAAATACAATGTTGTTATCATCAGGTTCAACCTGTTGTTCCAAAATGGATGCATCCTCAATTTAAAACTTTCATTTTAGTTTTTAAGTTTAATTATTGGATTATCATTTTATTACTGAATGCTGTTCAATATCTCTCAGTTGTCGGAAGAAAATGTATATTAAGTCAAAAAAATAAAAAAAAACCCTCTACAGCCGCTCCTCGGCTTCTCTGTGACATCTCTGTGGGATTACAATGACAGGAAATTACACTTCAGAATGATCTGCAGCCTTTATGTGCAGTTACAGAAACAAGGATCCCATTGTGGTGCCTTTTCTTTCTTTCTATATCGAATCCTCAGAGCAAGGGAGCTTTCCTTGAATACATCATCAGCTGCAGGAAACCCTGAGTGCTCCAATTATCCAGAGCTTGTTAACAATAACGAGGACGCACTAAAGGACAAATTAGAACAGAGGTTTCTTTTTCTCCACCTCTGTCAACAACTCAAACGGAGAAATGTGTCACGTTATGATGCTTTTACAGTTAACATCTTTTTGTTCATTTAAAAGCAGAAAACATTCTCATGATTTGGACTAAAGGTGAATAATCTTGTATTTATCACTGGTGGCCATCAACAAATCTGACCATTTCTTTTTCACACGTAGCTACATTGTTACCTTCAGGACATGTCTATAAAGTAAATTTACATACAGCAGCAACACACACAAACACACACACACACACACACATACATACACACACACCAGCAATTATCATAGAGCAAAATGGGTTTCTGTAAAACAACAACTCCAATGCTAGCTGAGTTAGCACTAGCGCTGTAGTTTTTTTTAAGTTCCACAGAAAGCAACATAAAAAAACAGTTACCGTCAGCAACCTACTACTCTTTATTAGTTACTTGGCTTCAAATGAGGCATAACCTTCACACAGTTTATATTTACTGTACCTCAGGATTGCAACATTAGACCAACATCGCCTTGACCTGCTAACCATGTTAACCATGCAACATGCTAACGCCAAGTTGAGCAGACTAACAACAAGGCAAACGTTTCAGCTACCAAGTTTGAAGTCTGGTCACAGACCGCCAAAAAAGGGTTTGATTCTGGAGTTAAATTGTACACAGTTGGGTTTTTTCAGTTCTTGTGGGGAAATTTCCATAAAAAACAAAGTTAAACCACTGTATCCTCTTGACACAGACAAGTAATGAAAGAAAAGGCTGGAATACACCTGAGGCGAGTAAGGCAGTGCTGGTGTTGTGTTTTCTGTTGGAGACAATAACTCCCTTTGGGTTGGACTTTGGGCTTTGTAACTTTGCATACCTTTTACATGCACAAACAAGCTATTTAACGCACTAAAAGCACAATATGGTTCCTTGCGTCTCATTTCAGAAACCATTGAATCAAAAGAAAGGATTTCGCTTCATCAGCAGAGAGTTTTATCGTTGTGTTTCAGCAAAAAACAGATTAATGATTTTCACCTCCTGTGACGGACACGCAGAGCAACCTTGAAAGGTATCACACAGGTCCTGACTGAGTCACGGTGATGAGCTGTTTCGGTGGATTTCATCACCCACTCCCACTGTGAGAGGACAGAGCCGCCCCACGATGCCCTGACGCTTCATCCAGCTGCAGCAATATTTGAAGTGCAGTCGGAGGGTAATGAGCGTAATGCATGTGACGCTGTAGAACGCTCAGAGGCTTCAAACAAAAGGAAAAGCCTCTGAAAGCGATGAAAGACAGAAACAGAAATCAGAGCTTGTTTTATTTTTTATCTAAAATGGAGGAGGATGACCTAAACTTGACCCTAACCCTACAATGATAGCGGCATTTTTATTAGTTGTAGTCCATTAAATACAAGCATACTGACCATTTCTGTATTGTATATTGTGAGTATTAAAACTCAGAGTTTGATTTCATGCAGCCATTTATTTCAATGGGCTTACATTTCTATTCAAATCAACCTGCACAGATTTGAACATTTGATCATTTATTGTCTGTTGAACATCAAATGTAAATGTAAACCAAGAGGGAAAAACACCCTGTCATCTCCAGCAACTACTTTTACTATTAACTAATTAATTACCTGAAGTTGTCGATGCCTGACCTAAAGTTTCGTATACGAAGGGTTCAAATGCACAAATTAGGTGTATTTCTCACTCTTTAATTGTATATTTTGTTTTACTGGTTGATAAAGTTTTCAGATTTCATAGAATACGGTCTAGACCTGCGCTATATGAAATAGGAGAAAACTTCTGTTGATGATTTGTTGCTATTATAAGTTATATTAAACTGAACAGAAGTGACACCTTTTGTAAACCCCTTTCTTTGTAAAAGTTGAGGATTAGCTTCAATGATGACAGTAACATCAGATCCTCTTATTTACCTTCAGAAGCAGCAGACAGTTTAAAGAGCCAGAGTCCGGACTGGCTTTGCCAAAGAAAACTACCGAAGGCAAACCAATTTGAAATGTCCAAAAATAAACATAATCCATTGTCAACTTAGGGCGCTTTCCCCCTCAGCAAACTGCATGATTTAATTTCTGTGTGTTTGTTTGTTTCCCTTGGACATAATATGCCCCTGCAGTACCTGGCACCTATGCCAGGAAGCAGCTCTCTGATGGGTTTCTTCATATTCGTCCCATTTCCTCTCGTTTGTCAGCAGGTTAGACAGATGTTGAGGCAGGCTGGGAGACTGAACCAGAGCCAGCAGACATATGGACCATCACCATTCTCCTCACCTCCTCATTTGCTTCACTACTCATATAATGATGCTCTAAATGAGCTCATTAGTTTTTAGGTGAAACTAAAACCCGAAAAAAGTGAACTTTAATGGTGTAAGAAAACTTTGCTGCCGTACTTTCTCTGATTAATATTTCAAACTGACGTAGTTTTCAAGACCTTAAGACACTTCCTTGTTTCTTTATTTAAATGTTTGAAATTCATATTTGGACAGTTAAACTTCTGTCACTCATACATTTGTCTTTACAAATGTGGATTTGAGGAAGGCTTTCATGTGTAGAAATAGTCACTTTAAGTGATGCATGAGATTTAGATTTTTGGAAAAAAATACAGTTTAAGGTCTAGTGTGTAACATTTAAGAGGATCTATTAGCAGGAATGGAAGACAATATTCATACATATGTTTTCACTAGAGTGTTTTTGTTACCTTATTATGAGCTGTGTATATCTGGGTCCAAAGCTATAGTAGTTTGGTTGAGGTTAACTAAGGTTCACAGAGCAGTTTAGCAGCTGTTTAATTTGTTTGTTAGCAGCTTTTGAAGACTGCACAGTTTGTGCAGTTTGTGTAAGGTAACTTAGTTCAGTTTAACAATTAAAACTTGTTAAGCTGAGGGTATAGGGCAGTGGTCTTCAACTGGCAGCCAAAGAAAAAAAAAAGAAAAAAATCAGAGCACTATTATGCTGAACTGAACTTCCATGGTGGAGGTCTGAGAGCGTTTTCTATTGAAGTTATCATTATGGATTTTAGGAGTCTGTTCACATTGATATAGGCTAATGAAAATAACAGAAAATATTAAACAATAATAGGCTTTTATTTATTCAGCCCCACAATGTAGCTGGCCCTTGGACAAATGCAGTTGACGACCACTGCCGTTTTTAGCAAGCAACTAAAACAGTTTGGTTTAGGTCAGCTAAACGTTCAGTTTAGGGTATCTCAACGGGGCCAATACTGAGGTCTGCAAGCAATATTTTGGAAAGAGGGTGCATTAAGGTGTTCTGCATTCGTTATAAGCATGTTCACACCAAAGATTCACAACAAACTTGCAAGTACTTGCAAAAAAAATGTGGTCCACAACATGACACGTTTCCAGTGCAATCAAGCAGTGATTCTTTACTGCAGGTAATATACACTCTATTCTCCTCATTTGCATTTTAAGACATGGTGCTCATTTTGTAAAGTTTTGGCTTCATTGCCTACCTCTGGCACTATTCAGAGGGCTCATAACACTGTAAGCAGTTTCATATGTGGGTCACTGGGTCCAAGCCAAAACTCTTAACAACAAGCCCAGAGACTGACTAAAAGAAGACCCTTCACACTTCAGCTGAAAGTGTCCCAATTCGGACTTATTCTCTTCCCTGCTCTGTGGGTATTTTTAGAGTCAAGTGAAGTTCTATTAGAAACTTCCTCGGTTTGATAATACCTGACCCATAGCTATGCTAAACTAGCTGAGTTATACAGTAAAGTGGACAGAATCAGTGTTTCTGGAGAAGAGTATCCCTCACTTTAAATTCTCTTCTCTGATATGTGCTCATGAAATAGAAACTTGATGACTTAGCAACTTTGCATGGTTGGTGAACTACTGTAGCTGAGGACACAAGGCAGTGGAGAACGTTTGTTCTAGTCATAATACCTCTCCAAGCTAGCTAATCTGTATCTTCAATATTCTTAATACTTTCTCTAATTTGGACTCAAGCTTTTCTTTCCCTTCGAGTTTGACCAAGCCTTCTCGGTTTGGTTTCGATCAAATCCAAATCCACTTATTGATCCTTATTGTTCCTTATGTAACTACAAAACACTAGATCTATATTATACTATATTTTGTTGAGTTGTGTACTGACATCCCAAATAATTCCAACAACATTCAAACCCTGTGAAATCTGTAATTTTATTCAGGTAACTGTGTTTCACCATATCAGCGTTGTGGTTGTCAGCTAGAAGCTGTAATAAATTGACTTCATCCAGTTTTATCCAAGTTAGTATGATACACTTTTTATTCATTTTAAACTAATCTATATATTTTATCGATGAAAGATTGTCATCGGATGTCTGGATCTTAAGTTATCAGACAAACAAGAGCTAGTGTTAGCAGCAGCTCGGCCTGCACTCCCTCAGGAATGCCCTTTGTCGAAAAACATCGGAGAAACACTAATTTTGAAGGTAAAATTGCTTTATTCATTCTTTTTACCAGTTTAATCCCCATCATTTGTTTTGGAGAAGAAGAACCCCCTGTGGATTTGGCTCCCAGTAAAAACCTCCTGAACGAAAAACACTAAAAGAATCCTAACCGGGAGAAGCTGATTGCCATAACAGCAATGGTGGTAAAGACAATAACTCCCATGATCCCATACTGCTTTATAACATCATCAAACTTAGTCTTTTGTTATTGTTCTGATGTGAGAGACCACGTAGTGGCAGAAATAACATATAGTACATTTAAATTAATCATCTTAAATATTTGTTTAATTAGTATAAAGGGAAGTTTAACTGGGAAATCTCAAAGGCACCGGCAAGACTTTGAAGTTTCAGGGAGATTTTTGCTTTAAGGTGGACTGAGAGCTTTAAGGGCACACTGCTTCGCTTGTTTCATCTGACTTTCAAGTCAAGGCTGTGCATGTGTTACCCAGGAAACCTTTCATGGTCCAGCGTTCAGCTCCTCAAAGGCGAGGAATGAAAGAGGCGAGTGGGCACATACGCCCTGTTTCTATCTGTCACTCTGACTCAGTATTTGGAGGAGGGGTAGTGTGGGTTACATAGCGATAAACACTCACTGCCATGGTGAACTGTTAATTGAAAGGCCAGTGTAAAGGCTTTGCCAGAGGCTAGCTTTAATGATATCTGTTATTACCCATAATTCCATTAGTCAGTGTGTCTTTGAATGTTCCATGTTCATATGTTCGGCCTTTGAGTTCAGTGGCTCCCGCTGTGAGACTTTCCTCAGCTGAGTTGAAAGTCAAAGAGAAATTGTATTATTTCCTCTCATTTGTCCCTTGTCCCTCAGATACGCTTCATTTGATTCCACATTATTAAAACTGTGTGTGGAGAAGACAAAGGCATCCTTCAGCCTGAAAAACAGTTTTCTAGCATACATTTGGATATTGTTAACATACAACATCGTCCCTGTAGCCATAATTCAGAAAAGTCCAGATATATTCATATGAGGTTTGCACATATCAGACTACTACCGTAGTCGTTAAACCGTGGCTGAGCTCTTTTATTTATCTCTACTACAGAGAGAACCAGTTTTGTATTTCAACAGGCTTATCAGAGATGGGCCTTTGGTTCATATTTTCCCTGTTTTGTGATCATATTTTAGTAAACAGCCTTGTTTTCTCATCTGCTGCCATTTTAATTTGCTCTTGATGCAAACTTAGCACTTACTCCATATTACCCATTGTATTGATAAAATTGATTGACTTGAGTTTTTTTTTTAAACAAATACTGTTCTCATTCACCCAGGGTTTATTTCTACTGATGTTGCATACACACAAACATTTTATGCAGATTTTTCAAATAAAACACTTTACAAAGGCTCAAGCAACATAACACGTTGCAAAAAGTAACTGTGAATTAAGCCATTGGAAAGTGAGTAAAAACTGTTATAATGTAGGTTGAGATGGAAAAGTGCATTATTCTGAATTCACCATGTCAGCCATATTTTGGCCCATTTTCAATATTGTCCCCTAATGTTAAGCATTTAATATACTTCTGTCTCCTGTATCACTGATTATCTATCTTTATCTCTGCATGAACAAATTCCTATTCTGAAACTATTTGTATTAAATAAGCTGATATTTGACCTGTAGGTCAGGTAAAATGTCATTGCTTTGGAGGGTTTGCTTTGTTTCATTGTTTTTATTTAGATTCATCCCAGTGGCAGAAAGCACTGGGTCCCACATAAAGGAAATAAAAAAGAATTTATCAAAAGAAGAGGTGTAACCAGCTACAACAATGTATTCAGTAATGTCAAACAAATTCAAAAGACTGCAGTTAACTTCAGTCCAAATTATAACATTTAATTTAAATGATCTCTATAAAGAGATGCCGAAGGATAAGCTCCAGGCAATGATTTTCCATTTTCTTTTTAAAAAGACTTTTATCTCTAGCATTTAGTAAAATTAACTCCTTCCGTTCAGTGCAGCAGCTTACGGCAGAGATGTTCCCAGAGCTTAAAGTAAATCCTCAGCCAGTTAGAAGCAGTAGGGATTTCCTTATCCGTTCCCAGGAAATGGGAGCACATACTCACATTATCACATCTGTGTGTGACTCTGCTACACGCTGGAGTGTAAATTGTAGATGACAACATTTCATGCAGGGTCTGTTAACTGATTATTTCCCACTTTGTCATCCAAAGTTAATTTAGTGGATTTGTGCGTAGCAGAAGAAGCCACAGCGGCTGATTTTCCACTTTGGTTTTCCTCTATTGGACAAATCTCAGCTGAAGCTATACCTCATTAAAATAATTTTCGTGTGCGTCCATCTTTTCTTTCATAATTTCCTTGGCTTCCTTCGTAAACGCTTTTATTATCAGACACAGTTTGCTTATTAGATATACTGTAATCTGGGCCAGATTATCACCAGTTATGTCTGGTGATAGGGTGGGAATTTTGCCAGCTCTGTGCACTTTGCCAAACCTTATAATTATGACTCCATTTACACCGACACACAGTCCTAAGTAGAAGCCTGTATGTAGGCTACAAAGAAAAAAAAAAAGGATACGCTGAAAAAGGTTTAGGAGATGAACCTGCGAGCTGGCCAGACTGTTGTAATGGAAGCTAAAGGACAGATCTTTATCCAGGCTGCAAGGTTGGCTGCCCTCATATGACTGATCTAATGGCCTAATGGAGTTTGCGTGGTGTATTACAAACAACCCTTTTTGCACTGTATAAAATACCATTTGGAACAGTGTGGTCAACAACAGGCATCACTTTCATGGCCACTAGGTGAATCCTAATGGTCTTAAAGTACCTTCACTGCACATAATAAAGTAAAAAACAGCCTATAAACTGATATTGGACGTAGTTTTCACCAATATCTAGACCACCTCTACAGTATCCATCCACTCATTTCTGCTACACAAAACGGAATGGAGCCTTAATCAGTATCATTGGTAACACCTGTGTTTACCCTACTATTGCCTGTCAAAATGGCTGCTGTGAAAAGGGTCTGAACTGCATAGACCTGCATCATATGGTAAAATGCAAAATAATAGTTCATTTTCTGTGTATTCTACTAAAGCTAATGTAATGTAATTAGTGGTGCGAGTAGAGTTTGGAGGTTTGCGTCGTTCAGAGGCTCATTGAGTTCAGGAGAGTGAAGGTCAGCAGAGCCTCAACACAGTTCATCATCAGTGAGATCTCTGAAGATAAAGAAGATAAAAAATGTCTCCTTGTACTTTAAATCCGTACTGATAAAGAATCTCCAGCATTTTATTATTAGATGACACACAGCTTCTTGAATGTAAAGGCAGAAGGTGTTTAGACTATGTTACCACAGCAACTACTGACAGTTAAGTGCAGATTTCCTATGTTGTGTTTTTTAGTGACTTTTGTGGGTTTTGTTGGTGTCACAGTTCATAGTTTATGAACGTGAGACAAAACAACACAAGAAAACTTAAAAGATGTCAGCAGTTACACAGAGACTTTTATTATGATGGGCTGTTGTAAAATTATGGGCCACAACTCAAGCAAAAACTATTAGACACACATCTGGCCCAAATACAAGAGAGCACCGAATGTGGATTAAATTGCCACTGAAAATATTCCCCATCAAAGGCAGTATGTCGTGCCATTTTAGGAACGTTTGATAAAAACTACCGTGAGGAGCTCAGGAAATTACAAATCCCCCTTTAAAAATAAAACTATATATTTGTGAGGTGTTTTAAAAGATTTACATATTCAGTAGGAACCAATGAGCTAGGAGCTGAGAGCCACAGACAGGGTTGGGAAGTCAAAGTATTGAGAAACATAATGGGTTTTTTCATGGAATTGGTTCACAATAGGAAAAATATAGAGTAAAATCATAACCAGACAGTGATGAGTTTCACCCTGTTGACGTCACAGAAGCAGCAGGAGAATCACAACTTTGTAAAATTTTAAGGAGGAAAATCAGTGGTGTTTGACAGACATGATTGACAGGTATTAAATAGAGGTTAGTTGCCTGCTGTAAAATCCACTGTGTAGCTGTCAGTGATATACAGTGTGATGCAATAACAACACATGGTTGTGTATCAACAGAAACACCCTTCAGTCTTTCATAGAATATAATACAAACAGTATATTTCTGAGCAGGAATGCTCTCAGAGACGTTGGAAAGATGATGGAATGATGGAAATCAAGTGATTTAAATTCCTCCAAATAATATGGATATTTCATTTTATACAAAAAGATGCTCCACAAAAAATAAAAAAACATAAACAATTATATAAATGTAGAAACATTTGAAATTAAACAAGAAAAAATGAGACAAAAAGAAAATCTTATTAATTTATTACAACTTGGTTCTTATTTTCATTCTTATTTTGATAATTTTGTCCATTGTTTGTATTAATCAGAAGTATGAGACCCTTTTCCTGAGTAAAAGTAGAAATACCACAATGTAGAAAACCTCTGATACAAGTAAAAATCCTGCTCTCAAAATTTTATTTAAAGATCCAGTGTGTAGTAACATTACACACTTATGGGGGAGGATCTATTGGCAGAGACAAAATATGATATCTATAGGTATGAATATAGTGTGAATGAATCACTTTCATCTATAGACGCCCTGGGTCGCCTTCCATAGAATCCGCCATGTTGAAATGATACATTTCTACAGTATCCCATAACAGACAAACCAAACACTGCCTCTTTGGAGCAGCCACCGTAGTTTCTCTTCCACACTTCCACCCGAGTGGTGTTCATTTAGTTTCAATCTGCAACTTCAGCACTAGATGCCACTAAATCTTTCACACTGGTCCTTCAGGTAAAAGTACTCATTATGCAGAATGGCACTTTTCAGAAAAATACACCTTACATATTATTATAATTATTGATGCATTAATGTGTTCATCAGTTCATATTGCAGCTAGTAAAGGTGGGACTTTTTTTTTAACTACTTTATGTACTGCCAGGTAGCTTAAAGCTATGGTAGGTATTTCAGAAGAATTTTTTGTTATACATTTGTTGAAGTTCTCTTAACAACCTGACAGCAATCAATAAATCAAATGCTCTAAAACAAAAAGGAACAACAATCTGGTATCTGTGGCAGTCACAGGCTTGTAATAGGCCCAGCCACTTATTGTCTGCAAATTGCAGGTCACTCAGTCTTTTTAAATGGTCACTTCACAACAAACATCTTTCACCAGTCACCTGTCATAGTAAACTCACTGTCTGTGATCTTTCAGGCACAATTCGTGCTTTAGAAACTTACAACCTTCAGGTGTCAAGAAACCTGAGATTAAGCTGCATGAAGAGTGAAAAAAATCCTTTCACTAAGATGTGAGAGGATAGTGCTGCCATCACACTCTCAGCAGCCTGACCTTCAAATCTTCAAACATATAATATAAACCTCACTAAGAAAAGGGTCTATATAAGAGAGGTGCTGCAGCTCCAATCTGATGGCCTGATGGACCCGTGTAATGTAGCACTGAGCTTACAATGGAATCAATTTTACTCTGAAAGTGTCTGAATGAAGCCATGTCTTGAGGGAGCGACAGCTCACTGTGGATGGTGTGATAATGATAATGGCAGCAGGGTCTTAAATGTTTTTATCTCTAAAGCATGAAACCTCTGTGATCAGCCTGAACAGACAAGATCTGAACTCACACAACTTTTTTTTTTACTTTAACAGAGATGAACCTTCAATTGATGATATTTACGACATTTCTATAATATTATAAAGCCATTTTACAGCTACGCTGCTGCTTCAACAGTGAAGTGACGGTCAAGCTTTCTTTTAGGCTACAGATTCTGAATAATTTCCTCTGAAGTTTCCTGTGAAGAACTATGTCATTTATAACGGTTTCTTTGGAGTGCTCCATTCAAGTAAATTGAAAAGTAATAATACGATTATTCATACAAAATTGGAAACTTCTGTTGAATTGTGTGCTCTTCCGTAGACACATTTCACATTATTTCATGCTCAAATGACCTGCTGTGCTCTAACTTAAAGTCTCTTATATTCTATAATTAGTTCCAAATCACATAATTTTCTCTAAGAAACTTTTTGGAAATATATTGAAAATTCCTGGGGAAAAAGTATAACTAACCTGTTGTACTTAAGTATATCCTTTCCAGAATCCTATACTTTCTGTACCATGCATTTTTCTCCACTGATATTTTTAGCCATGCTAGCAGTGAGGATACATGGATGCACTGTCAGTGAGGTGGTCCACCACTTTGTTCCTGAAAGAAATATCTCAACTATGCTTGGTTGATGTCATTAAGTTTAGTACAGACACTCATCTTGCCCAGAGGTGAAACCCACTGACTTTCCTGTTCCTCTGACATTTCCTGAATTGCAACCATCAGGTCAAAATGTTAATTTGCCCAATATTTTTGTTCATGATCAAATCCCATCAGCCTCACTTGTCGTTTCTGTTCAGTGATAATTAGCAACAGTATAACACTGTAAAGTAAGATGGTGAATATGGTAAACATTACACCTCTGAGCATGACATTGACATTAAAATTTCACTCTATTTGTATCTGAAAGATTTCAAACCAACTTTGGTCTTAAAGCCTACCAATTCACACAACCTAAAATTATGACACAAAAACGCTGAAAATTTGAGTCTAATTATTTGTGTTCTGTAGCCTATTATTTTATTTTCACACCAGCAGCATTGACAATATTTTGTTTTTCCTGCTTCTTAACCAAAGAAAATTAATGTTCTGGTTTCAGCCAATCTAGGCGAGGTGACGAGAGGATAGTGAGTTTGAGTGACTGGCAGTGTGGTTGAGGTTGGAATATAATATGTTTTAAAATCTTTGGTATATGTGTGAAAAAGAAGGCTCTTTCATGTTCCTGTCATTCACCACTGGCTACATTCTTTGAATATCTCACATGTGAAGTGTAGATAGATACTTTCAGTCTTTCTTGGAATTAGTTTTACCTTTTCACAGAGTCTCTTTGCTGCAGTAATATTTAAAAACTCTAGCTCCAGTTCTATCTCCTTAAAAAAAAAAGAAAGTGAAACGGCTCCGCTGTTTAAACAATCAAGGTCAGCCCAACAAGACAAGATTATTTTTGTTTCTTTTTCCCTCGGGATTTCCTGCGACAGTCATCTGGCGATTCGCTCCGTCTTTTTAAAACAAAACAGCCAATTAAGTTGGAACAGCTTATAGTCTGAGGTTGGCTTTTTCTGCAGCCTCTACTGTACTTCACTTCACTTTATGTCAGAAGCACAAAGTTCTTCTTTTTAAAACTCCACTGCTGCTCTCGTTTATGTGCCCGAGGGCCAACACTGCAGGGACAATGTTTCTAACTTCAAGTATGTTTTTAGCAGGAGCCTTCAGTGAGGACGAACAGAGAGTTTAATAATGTGATGAGTAGGAGACAAAGAGTTAACATCTACTTTTTTCCCTGAACCTTGAAGGGAAACCAGCTGATTGCCGGAGAATAAATCATCAGGAAGCAGAACCAGCAGTCATAACATTAAAGTCCATGAATAAAACTGTAATAAAGAAGAATACCATAAAATCTAACTATACTATTGGCATCATGTGAAAATATTTTTCTCTTGAGCTGAAAAATCCAACATGCTTTTAAACCTTTTAATATTAATGTATATTATTATATATACGTGTTTCTCAGCCAGCCAAGGACCAAAAACACAGCCTGTTAGACCAACAGCGCCCGTTTGATGACAGGGAATGCAGTACTGGGATGGTTTTCTTGCCGGGGTTGGCTCCTGGCATGGCTAACCAAGCTAAGCTTAGCTGCTTTAGCAAAAAGCAAAGCTAACTTTCCACCAGGAGACTTTAAGTCAAATCAACTGATCAGCCAGAAGACATCAGAGGGTAAACTATAAAATATTTTCTCCTTTCTCCTCCAGTTTCACCCAAATCAGTTATAAAATAGGTTATAAAATTGTGTTTTTGTACAGTAGCCTAATCAGCCCAGCCCCAAGAACCACTCTGCTCCAGTTGCGTCAAATGTTTCATTGGAGGTACAATTAGTATACCTCAAGTGCAGGATGAGTCATCAACAACTTTTTATCGTTTTACAGGAAATGACAAACTCTAAAATACCATTATGAACACCAGAGAATACCAACAAAATGACTTTTTTTGTAATTGTTGAGCTGGCATATCGGTGAGGTATAGTATGAGACATATGTGATAGAACAATTTCCTCAAGTGAACATGTTTTGCAGTCCATACTGCATGAAGGAATCATACAGTATCATTAGTGAGATGGCAGTGATAATGTGACAGTAGGCCTATTTAGTGTCTGGCAATATTAATAAACCCCCAACCTTTGTTTCAATGACTGGAGATGAAAGTTTAATGATCCCTGCAGTGACACGTCACAGCAGTGGGGTGCAGAACAAGATAAAGAGAGAAGATTAAAACATTAGAGCAGAGACATAATGAAGCACAGAGAAAAAGAAAATAGCAAAGATAAACAGGAGTGAAGATGATGCGTGTTCATTAAGAGATTTACAGATAGAAGCAGATTTGTTAATGTGTCCGCTGCCAGATGTTCACCCAGCAGAACAAACATACCAGCAGTTACACAGGAAGGATAAATGTCAGCAGAGAAGTTTTCTGTTAACTTGTTATACAGAAAGCTGGCAATATAAAGCAGGAAGCCTCAGTTTACTTTAAATTCACCTGATAGTTTTAGCATCATATTGCTTTAGGGTTCGTCTCTCCAGACTGAGACTTTTGGTCCAGACTGAAATATCTCAAAAGCTATAAAATGGATTTCCATGAAAATTTCTGGCCCCCAGAGGATGAATCATCAACACTTTGGTGATCCCCTGACTTTTCATATAGTGCCAACAACCGATTGAACATTTTGGTTTTTGGTTGAAACTCAACAACTATTGGAATGATTGCCATGAAATGAGGTACATTATACAGGATATATTGTAGCAACTTTGGTGATGGGATCTTTTACTTTCACTGCTAAGAATCGAAAATAAATTTTGGCCCTCAACTTCTGTCCATTATACAACTGAGCTTTCTGAGCAGTAGGCCTGCATCCTCACATTGTGGCTGTAGAATGTAATGCCAGGATTTACACTACATGGTGCCAAGTTACAGCAATAATTTATGACTTTATGATTAACTAATCTAACACAATGACAGTATCAAAACACAAAAATATTCTCTACGCTAATCCTTAAGTCTTTATTTCTAAATATTCACTCTTTCTCTTTCTCTCTTGGTCTCTCTCTCAGGTGGAGTTTGTATCGCTCAGTCTCTGAAGGTTCCTCGGGAGCCGAGACCCGGCGAGTTTGACAAGATCATCCTCCGTCTGCTGGAGACGCCCAACGCCCGCGCTGTCATCATGTTCGCAAACGAGGACGACATTCGGTAAAAACACATACACACAGACACAAGTTTAATTTTCTAAAGTTTGACGACAAGAGATTGAATTGTATTTTTATGCATGACGTGACAATGTTGGTCCGCCACTTTGGTCCTCAAACTTTCAGAAATTATTAGGCTCTCCAAGTACCACCATTATGACCAACATTAAAATACAGTAGCACAGGGCAACCACTATCAGCTATGGACAGAAGCAGCTTGCGTACCACCAGTGGTACATCTACCATAGTTTTTCAGAACCAGTGGTTTAGACATTCATGTTCCCCAGAGGATGAAGCCTACTGACTTTGGTGATCCTCCAACTTTTCCTGTAGCACTTTCATGATTTGTTTTTTTTTTTGTCTTTGTTTTTCAGTGAAATGTCTCAAAAAGTATTGAATAGATTTGCACTGAATTTTGTTCATTTCTGTCTCGCTGAGGATAAATTTTAATCTCTTTAGGGATAATTTAATGTTCCCTCTATCCCATCATCAGGTTGTGTATCCAATACTTTGGTTCATGAGCAAATACCTAATGGCATTCCCATCAGCCTCAGCTGTAGGTCCCCAATAGGTAACAAAAACGTGTTCATTTTATTTTGTTAATTGAATGTTCTGCCTCTGAAGAATGAGAGCAGCTCAGAGACAAATGTTCAGCGGTGCAATACACACACTGAGCCGAAGAACAAGTGAGAGGAAAACCAGCTGTAGAGCCAGAGTATTTTTAAATCTAAATATGGTAAATTAAGGGTTTATTTTGACTAGTTTGATGATGGTATACAGTTAAAAGGTGATTCACAGAGGCGTCAAACAAGACAATCTGTGGAAGATGGAGACACAGCAGGGAGAGCCCGGGATGGGAGAGAAGAGAAGCATGAAGCGGGTAGAGAGGCGATAGAGGTCGGGGCCTCAGAGATGAAGCGACAGCGCCTAGAGCCAAAATATTTTTATATCTAACTCTGTTAGATGGCTTATCACCAGATTTAGTGATTGTTCAGAATAAGAATTTGATATGAATTCAGAAGATGTGCAGTCGTATTTTTCTATAAATAGGTGTTTTTCTTTTCCTTTCTTGACATTTTGTGAGTTTATTTTTTTTATTAAAGCTATGAGATCTTGTTGGTTGGAAAATGTTAATGTATCGCCCAATACATGTATTCTGTGTCTGTTTGTTCCTAATGTATTTAATCAGGAGGCTACAACAAGTGTTGAGTAGAGATAAAGATAACAAGCTTCTATTTATCTACGTGAACTGAGAGCAGCGCACACACGCTCGATATCACTCTAACAGCTGATGTTAATCTGCAGCGCTGTATTGCACAGAGAGGGAAATCACTAATTCTGAGACCTCATAGACAGGAGGAGAAAGGTCAGAATGTAAAGGGCAAGCTTAGCATTTAGCTGAAACGTGAGAACTGATTCTCGGCTCTCATTGGCTATCTCAACTGTCTCACCTGTGACCCTCACAGGCGAATCTTGGATGCTGCGAAACGCAACAACCTGACAGGTCACTTCCTGTGGGTGGGCTCTGACAGCTGGGGCTCCAAGATCTCTCCAGTGGTCCAGCAGGAGCGGGTGGCCGAGGGCGCAGTCACCATCCTCCCCAAGAGGGCCTCTGTGGACGGTGAGACAGGAAACGTGACCATGGTCCTGAGGACACTTTGCGGGAGATCAGCATTGTAAAAACAGTTTCCTTCTTTCCACAGCGTTTGACCGTTACTTCAAGAGCCGCTCCCTGTCCAATAATCGCAGGAATGTCTGGTTTGCTGAGTTCTGGGAGGAGAACTTTAGCTGCAAGCTGGGAATGCACGGCAAGAGACCCGGCAGCCCCAAGAAATGTACAGGTAAGAAATACAGGTGGAAACACAGTCAACAAGGTCAAAGGTCATCGTGGACTTCAAATATACCAGGACAGATGAGAGGCCAGGCAATAAACAGTTTGATATGCCCGGGTCGTGGACGGGTTTACCGCCCGAGATGAAGGCGAGTAGAGATAAAATAACAGCTTCTAGACGAAGGCGAGGCTGAACCTTCACCAGCCGGGCATATCAAACTGTTTATTGCCCGGCCTTGAGGTGATTATTCCCGTTTATTCTACTTCTTACTTGCCAACATAATAAAACAATTCAAATACTTTATAATTATGTTTTTCTTATTCATATTGCAGCTTATTAATGTATACTCTGTTTGAGTTCATTCCCTCAAAAGCAGTCCCCTTTAGAACTACGGTGAATAACGTTAGCTCAGCTAATCGTTTTTTATAGCAACCACACACGTGCATCTGATCCCTGGTCATCGTTGACACTGTATGCTTGCCTACTGCGCTGTAGCATAAAAACCGTCTTAACAATCATTTAATTCTCGGCGCTGCAGTGTCCGGGTCAGTTGTCAGTGTGAGTGTTCCTTTTGGTGCTCTTCCACTCGGGAAAACCTTAATAGCAAAGGCATTGCTTTTTTGTGTTTGGTTCTTAATTGTAAGCAGCTCCGCATCTGTCGAAATCTCTGAAACAGCACCTGGGTCTGTTTTTCTGTCATTCCGTCGTCCTCGTCACTCTAACCAGTCCTCAAGTCTTCCCTACTCCAAATATATTAAAATTGACAATGAATCATCCATTTTTCAAACACTGAAATGTTTAACTACGTGAATAACGTTAGCTCAGCTGTAGCTCATTCGTTTCTATAGCAACCACAACAAGGCTGCATCTGATCACTAACGTTAGTTTAATAACGTATTGTATCTCGCTTGCGAAACTATGTACGACTGACCCTCCGATAGATTCCGACACGTTTTAGAACCTTTTAACAAAAGGGTATTTTCCAAGGCCTCATGTTGAAATTTTATGTGATAAAAAAAAATACAAGCGGCTATTGATCTACTATTTGATGACGCTGTGCTCAGTCAGCGGGCAATAGCCGGGTTAATGCCCTCCTCCCAGCCAATCAGAATCAAGCATTCTTAATACAAGAGAATAAACAAGTTTTATTACACAGCAGCAAAAACTTCTCTGCTCTCCCCCCTTCCCCCTTGTAGCTCCTCCTTTTCCTTCCTCTATCTCCCATTTTCTTCTCTACCTCCTCCTTCCTTCCTCTATCTTCCCTCTTTCCTTCTAAACATCCACTTTTCTCCCTCTATCTCCCTCTTTGCTTTTAGCTCCTCCTTCCTTCTTCTATCTTCCATTTTTCTTTCCACATCATCCATCCTTCCTCTATATGCCCCTTTCCTTCCCTACCTCCTCCTTTCTTCCTCAGATACCTCCTTTCCTTCTGTGTGTCAAACAGTCGCAGTTTCTTTAAAGCCCTTTTGAGGCTGATCTGTGGTCCTGGGCCACAAAATAAAACTGATTTCAATAAGTTCAACAGTTATTTTCCATCTTATGTTCTCGAAAACTCTCTGCTGCATCCTGACACAGACAAAAAAATCATGGAATCTCTTTATTCTTTGTGTAAGGAGAATGAACAGGAGCTGCTGATAGATTAATCTGTCAACCACAAAGTCTGGTCAGACCCGTGTCTGCTTTTTTATTTCAAAAGGAAGGAGACATTACTCTTTGACAGCACCATAAAATAAACCTAGAAACTTTTTGATATAAAGTGGAGCTGTGTGATAGGTTGTTGCAGCTCCAGATGCTTTCTCTGCTCAGGACAGTTTTGTGGTTGTGCTCATGTAAAAAAGAAAGTTAGTTTTTTAATAATTCTGTAAAAAATCAGCTGCAGCACAGTCAGCAGGGTTGTAGATAAATTATCACTGACAGTGAAGGTGGAGCAGCCAACAGACCAAACCTGGTGAATCAGCATTTATTTTGTTTGTTATTATTAGAAACTTCCAGGAGATCTGCGACTGAACTTACTTTACAATTCAAAGTTTTTAGAACAAATATCGCATTTTCTGGAAGTTTTTTCGGCCTGGGGTGATGTTGGTCCGTCTATTTAACACAACAAGACCAGGATTAATTCCTGCCTGGTACAACACAAAGTCCCAGCCCCAAGTTTACCCACTGCTCCCTCAGGCCTTATCGGTTTCTTCCAGCTTTCAACCACCTTCCTCTATCTTTCTTTCTGTGCATTCTGATTGAAATTGTGATTGTTTGCTATAAATCAAACTCGAGATCTATACTGATTGTGTGCATATTGTTAAACAGGATATGTTTGTATCGGGGCACCCTGGTACCTCAGTTGTTGAGAAACATATAGGGTTAGATTTTGGTTGAGGACCTTTGTTCCATGTCATATTCTTGTCTCTCCCCATGTTTCCTGTGCCAGGAAAATAATCTTAGAAAGATACATTATATCAAACATAACAACAACATAGTGTTGGACCTCACTAATGCTATTGTGTCTGAATGGGATCAAATTCCTGCAGCCAGGTTCAACATCCAGTGGTAAAACCAGAAGGGTGGAGGCTAATATAACAACGAATTAAGGCTTATAAATTTGAAATTGGTGTTTGTAGTTGTGTTCAGGGCTTGAATGAATGAAAATGGCATCATCTGGATTCCAGCAAACAAAAATAATCATAGAGGTCATATTTTCCTGTAACCACTGTGAGATACAAATCCACAGAACCTGAGAGACCTTCAGTGTGTTATTTCATCACGGTAGTCCAGGATCTCATCCATGTTGGAGGGTCTGTAACTGAGTCTGTTGTCTCTTTGGACTACTTCAGCACTCAACCTCTCCTCCATTTATATTCATGAGCTGGATTTCTGACTTGCGCTTGCTGCCAATTAACATGCTGGATAATCATTTTGGGGCCCAAGCTTTCGACCTCGCGGAGCGTCTCTGACATCCTCCATCTGTAATTAATCCGGAATTCACGCAATCTTGCTGAGTGTAACAATGAATATGAAAAAGTGTTTGTAGTTTAACTCACAGCTCTCATCTGACACTGATGAATAATGTCCTAATTTATGGACACCTTATGGAATACAATCAGCTGGAAGAGAAGCAGGCTGATCTACTAGATATTCAACTTGCTGGTGGTCCGAACAGAGACTCTCTGTGATGAGTAACGGGGCTGGTTCCTTTGGTGAGTCAAATGAAAACTTGTTTGAACCCAAACCATGTAGCCTAATTATAATGGTATTTTGTACAATGGACACTATATTTCAGATTTGTCATAGTAACTTCACTGTATGACAACTGTATTTTAAAGTTAGCAAACATCCTCACTTTTATTCTCAATTTTTGTATCTAGTGTTGAATCCAAAACACTTCCTCACATTACAACCGTTAAGGACCAGTGTGTAAGATTTAGCAGCATCTACCTGTTAAATTGCAGATAGCAACCAACTGAATACCTTCCAAGTGTGTAGGAGAAACTATGGTGGCTTTTAAAGTAGCTGGGCTACTGTAGAAACATGGCAATTCAACATGGCAGCCTATGTAGAAGATGAACCGCTCCCTCTGTAATTCTAAGATAACAAAAACACAATGATTCTTGTTTTTAGGTGTTTATACACCAATGAAAACATATCTATGAATATTATATTTAATTTCTGACAATAGATCCTCCTAAATGTTACTAACCAGATGTCATTATTTTCCATCTTCCTAGTTTCCATTAACAAAGAGAACAGTCTAGTTTGCTGATACAATAATAGGTCATCAATAAATAAGAGTGACGGTTTTATATATAAAATTTGAATATTGAATTCAAATTGATCTTTACAGACCCAATATTACACATTAGAGTACACTGGGCGTGGGTTATGATGATGGTTAGATGTGCAGTTGAGTCGTTGAGTTATTTAAGTGTTGTTTTTTAAAAGAAAATTTTAAAAGATTTTTATTTCTGAACAATAACCCTGCAGCTCTTCTGATTTTTGTGGTTTTGAACAAAAAGTAACTTCCTCTACTCCGAACGTTGTTGAAAGTAACCACGTATTCAGGCCTCAACTGGAAAGCAGATGTACAGATGTAAATTAGAAGCTAAAAAAATGAATTATTCTCCGCTACAGTCACGTCCAGCTGCTGAGTCTCTCTATGCTGACTGCAGAGACCCTGCAGCAGCATGTAATCCTCCCTGATTCAGGAAGACTTTCTCTGTAGAACAGGGGGCCACTGACGGCCAAATCCTTTGCAAACATGTCCGACACGCAAAACGGGATTTGTGGAAGGTGTTGGGTAAACACAGGCGAGTGTGCAGACAGAAGTGAAACAACAGAACAACAGCGTCAGCGCTCTGAGAATAGCTGCTCTGTCCCAGCTGCTGATAACGCTGCGAGTCTGTACCTGAGCTCAGTGGACAGCTTTGATCAGTCTTCTGCCATCAGGACACAGCTCTCAACTGATTGTGTTAGAGACTCCAGATTGAGTTTTGGAGCTGCAGCAGAGTTATCACACAAACAGACAAACAGCTGATTCAGCAGGCCAGCGTCCACCTATGTGTGTTTGTGTGTGAATGTGAGCGCAGAGAGGAACGTTTGAGTCCTTGCAGTATGCTTCGTTCAGGCTCAGAGTGCTGAAAGGCTGCAGGTGTGCGTGTGTGTGTGTGTCTGCCTGGGTGCATCACAGTGTGTGTTTGTGTCATGTTGTGACACTGTAATGGACCAGTTTCTATCAAAATCTATTTTCATTTACATAAAGATGGTAAAGATGCAAATACGGTACAGTATGTTACCGTACAGGAGTGGAGCGCAAGAAAAGAAACACCACGGAAATATTTGAAAGGACAAATAATTTTTATGCTGGATTTTCACCTGCATGCCTCAGTAAAATGAAATGTGTTTTTAATGACAGAAAAAGCATTTAAAAAAAGAATGGTTTAACATTTTGTGAAAGATGTTTATTTACTTTGCAGCACAAAGTTAAATGAAAAAATGTTTACCACTCCAATATCTGTTGCTACAGCCGGCCACTGGTTAGCTTAGCTTACCTCAAAAAAGGGAAACAGACGACCAGTCCACCTACCAGTCTGCATGGGGGTTATGTGCCAGACTGTTTCGTGGCTCTGAGCAGTTGCCAGGCAACCAGCATACTCTGGGATGTTACTTGTTGCTGTAGAGAAAAAGAGCCGCACATAATCCCTCGTGAAAGGGCAAATTGTCAGTTTAGCACTTATATTTTTGTACAGATTAAACAATCAAGATTTAATGTGTTAATTTTTTTTGCAGCACAGTTTCCCTGGAGCCAATTTTTTCCATTAGCCACACACGCTTCTCAGAAGAAATAGACAGTTAAAAAGGTCCTATTCATAGTCATATCGACATCATACCAGCAACAAATACATCTTTCACTACAGTTTTAGTGTCCATGAAAAATTATTGGGAAACAAATTCAACTCAACACCTCTGTATCCATATCAGATTAAAAGCCTCTAGAGTTTCTGTGGACAGAATCCATTCATATTTTAACAAGGCTTTTATTGTATTGTATTTATCAAAGCAGAAGCAGAAATAATCTCTGTGTGGAGACCACAGGTGTGCGAGCCGCAGCAGTTCAGTGAGACAGACATAGGAGAAGTACTCTCCTCCAGAAAGTGACTTAGCGCATTTCCTTTTACTTTAAGTCTGCCACACAAGAATTTAACTTTAACAAAGTACCTGTAAAAATTTTAAATTAAAGATAATACTCATAAACGTCAAAATGTTCTGAAGTCATATAGTTAGTTATATTTATTTTATCGTCACATGTTCGATACAGCCTCCAATCACATGCCATTTTATCCCTAAAGTCTCTACCTGTTTAAGCATTCACTAGTGTAGTAAGTCTAAATGTTTCTTTTAATGTGTTGATCTCCATCGATGGGGGCATTTGTGAGCTCACCTTCTGTGTCAAGCTTATTTTGTGCCAGAGCATCACACGAGCAAAGCCACACCGCCAAATTAAAATGTGTATTGTTGCAATAGGTGATTAAAATCTGGATGTGAGTGTCCTGACTGAATGTTTATCTTGAGATTTGAATGAAGTATTCTGTTATCTCAGGATAACAACCTCTCATGATAACAGGTTATAGACAGGAACAATAATGACACGGACATGGATGGAATATGTGATTCAGAATTGATTAAAAGACAAAATGTTCAATCTCCGTAGATGTGTTCAGGGTTGGTGAGGGTCCAGTAGTAATCAAGGGATCTGTCTTTGCTGTCAGATCTGAACATTTATCTCAGAGCAGTAAAGTCCTGTGGCGTCTCTGACAGCAGCTTGTACTGCAGCTTGTACACGCATCTGCAATTAGGAACTTAATGACCTCTTTGGTCACATTGATTCACTTCAGAGACAGACAGAAAACAACTTCACCTAATAAAAGCAATCACAAGTTTTCAATAAATTGATCCTGTTCAGTGTTAACTGCTAAGGTTGATTTCTGTCTCACAGCTCAGGTTTATTCACTTCACAACATCTTACTTATGTCTGTGCATGCTAGCAGCTCTATGGATGGTCTGTCTGTCGGTCTTAATGAAATATCTCAACAACAATTTGATGGATTGCCACAACATTCTGCACAGATTTTTGAGATTCCCAGTTGATGAACCCTACTGACTCTAGTGATCTCCTGACTTTTCCTCTGGCTTCACTATGAGTTTGAAATTTGTGGTTTTTGAGTGAAACGTCTCAACAGCTATTGGACGGATTGC
>NW_023339762.1:5663073-5663226 GCF_004916995.1 Morone saxatilis | reverse complement strand
TCCCAAGCTGGGAAATTACAGTTAGTTATGCTGATCTGTTAGCTTTTCACCTATCATCAGGTCAAAATTTAGCTGTGAGGAGATCAAAACTTGAGCCACATTTGTACTACAAAGCAATTACCTGCTCATAATTAATCCAAATCACTAATTTTA
>NW_023339762.1:5651075-5663061 GCF_004916995.1 Morone saxatilis | reverse complement strand
TTATTGTTTTCACTATTTGGGTTCATTGTACAGTTTATCAGTTCATCTGTACTGTTATGATTTGACTATAACATACACATAAAATATGTCACTTAATTTACTAAATGATAGAAAAGGGGTTGCTAAAGGAAAAAGGTTAGAAACCACTGCTATAAAGAACTGAGAAAAATGTTTTTGGCTAGTGCGAAAATTAGGAAAGTGAGGAAAGTGGAAAGTGGAAAGAAGAAGCAAAACGTTCTGCTTTACATTTTCTTTTAATTTCTTTGACTTTCCTTTAATATTAGATTTTTATGAAATATTTTATAGTTATAAGAACATTTATTTAAATGTAACCAAGTGAGAAGTTTAGAGAGGAAATGGCCTTTTGGTTAACAACTCATAGACATCTGAAATAAGACAAGGGGCCCCAAGTGTAGACATAATGATTTAAAGAGGTTGGGAGCTGCTGTATTAAACTTTTATAATACATTGTATTTTATAAATATATCTTAGGTCTTCAGTCTACTTACTCTTGTAAGTATGAGTCCTGTAAGTCTGTGGCTGCAAAGCTTCAAAACCTCCATTAGAGAAGAAGAAGCAGCCTCAGGAGCATCTCACCAGCTGACAGAGATTAGAGCGTGCTCAGTACAATCCCTCCAGAGGGCACTGGGGGAGGCCCGCTCATTAATTGTAATTAATTAGAATAATTAAATATCCATGAGACACGGTGGCCCGAGGTCTGACGGAGACGTTCCATCACCCTCCGCTCAGGGATGATGTCGCCGCTCTGCCATGTTCACAGCCGCCGCCACCTCTGAGCACCTCATTTCCTGCCAGATAGAGTGTGTCGCTTTTAAAAAGTAATCCAATATTGTAATTATACTAACAACCCCACCTCCAACCTCCAACCTCCAGCCCCTCCCCCCTCCTGAACACTCGAGGGTAAATTAGAAAATCTATTTTTCCTCCTCCCTCTCTTCCTTCTTCCACGTTAATATCATAATCACCTCCTCACAACTGAGACCTTCACAAAAAACAATCCCTTAAACTATCCTTAATTTACTTCTTAAAGAGTAAGGACCACACCAGCATCTCACTGGACCCAAATAACATTAGCAGCTATGTTTACATACTGTTTAATGTGCTTAATGTTAGCAGTGCGCTTTGCCTCCGTGAGGCTCGATCAACAAGCTACAGCAGTGGTTCCAACCTGGGAGTCGGGACCTCCACTAGGGGTCGCTATTGCTTTGTGGGGGGGCCAGAGGTGGCATGCAGTGGCATTCAGTGGCATTCGTGCTCCCAGACACTTTGGCAACCCTTTAGACTTGTTAATGGATTTCTCAAATATTCCAAATTAATTTGTAAATTAAGGCGAATTCATGTTCCCTTTACCCTACCTAATTAGTTAATTAAGGGTTTTTTCAAATTAATGGATAAATTAAGGAATCTCTGGCTACAAAACACCTTGATTGGCATTTGGTGTTTGAAAACACTTACAACACACTGTCTGCCCAGAACATGTAGGTTACAGAACCAGCCTGCCAGCTGCTGTCTATCAAACACAGACACCGGTTCACCCATCCAGCTGCTGAGGCCAGAAACAGCCAAATAATCTACAATAGTCAGAATACCTCTGTCTCCGATCCTTTCCACGGTCTAGTTACTCTTCCTCCCTGAAGGTCGCGGTCTGAACCTTTGTGACTGAGTCGTCCCTGATGTCTGCAGCCTCCAGCCGATGGATTCTCTGTCAGCCTCTCATTGATTCTGATCTATAATTAGTGTTCTGTTTGTTTGTGTGCAAGAAGCAGCAGCCGCCGACAGAGACTCTTGTTTGGATAATAGAGACACGTTTGTCGCTTGAAAACCTGATTCTGTGGTTGAGATCCTGACAACAGCGTGTCACTTTATGATGATCGCCTGCAGCGGTGAAGCAAAAACAAAATCCTTGCAACTTCTTCACATGTTGAACCTTCTGTTTTGGAGGAGGGGTGGACTTTATTGCCTTTTAATTGATAGTGACAGCTTAAGACTGAGAGGAAATGGGGAGAGAGAGAAGGATGACACGCAGCAAAGGGCCATAAACTCGCTCCTTTCCCTTCTCACCCCTCTTGTCCAGTCTCTTCATAGTCCACGGAGTCAGAGTCCTGGTCAGAGCCGCTGTGAATCACCTGGCCTCTGATGGTGACAGAGGCTGTGTTTGGTCCCGGCTGTGGCCACTGGAAAGCTGCTGAGCCGGCTCCGTTGCACACTCACCGAGAAGAAGTCTGATTTTTGAAACAAATTGTGTTAGGCTCAGCGGGTTAACACAAATTATAGTACACACATCGGAATAAAACTGTTAATACTGCAGCAAAATATCCAATACAAGTAATGGTTAGTCACTGAGTGTTCAGACCAAAAATAGCACTGAATTTAACAGGACAACAGAAAAAATGACACAGGAAAGTTATTACAGTGCCCCCCCGTTGCATACAATTTAAAGTATTCATTACATTTGAAAAGAAGAAAAGAGAATGGGTTTAAATGCATATGTTAACATTTTCATAATTTAAGAAGAAGAAAAAGAAGTTTATTGCTTCTCATTTGGGCTCTAGCACAGAAAAAAAAAAAGTTTTTTGCATATTTAAAGATCCAGGTATGATTTCCTTTAGTGCAACCTTCAGGACAAACTTGATATTTTCAGCTGCTGGTAAGGCTGTAAGCGTAGCTAAATCATCAGAATGTTTGTGTTCACTTTCAGTTGCTTTCACTTCCTTTGAGAAAAGAAGATGGAGATATTCTCTAAAATCTAACTGTTCCCTCAGCAGCCGGTTTGTAGTTGAAGGATATCGAGTTTCTTATTATTCAGGTGAAACCTTGTTTTTCACTCAGAGGATCAATTCTTCCACCTGGAGACTTCACAAACAGTTTCATCAGAGAACATGAATATTTGATTCTGTTCTTCTTCTTTGTTCAACGATGTGTTTGCTGAGTTAAGAGCCTCATTGTTTTCTCACCTTTTTACAGCACTGTTCCTTCCTTTTGTGTTCCTCTGGGTTGCAGATTCCCTTGAAATACACTGAGTGCATACGAAAGCCAGATTTGCATTTGAACGCCTCTTTGTGTTTTCTTGTGTATGCTTTTTCTTACCTTTGTGCTGCAGGTTGTTTAGATATAAACGTCAGTAGATGAAAAAGTGATGTCGACAGAGGCCAGGTGTCTTTCTTTCTTCTGTTTGCAAGCAGCAGTGATGTCTGAGGAAGAAAAGCTGCCAGAGATTGAGCAGCTGTTTTGTCTTCAGCAGCACTCTGGAAGGTGTTCAACAGTTCGCTTGAGAGGAGAAAGTGGCTACAGTGGGGGGTCTTGTGCTGTATAGATTGTAAAGCCCCTTGAGGCAAATGTGTGATTTGTGTTATTAGATATAAATAAAATTGACTAGACCTGTCTTGACTTATTGATCTTAAATAAGGACTTGTTGGTCTTGACTTGTGGCTTATTGGTCTTGACTTGGACTGTCTTGATCTTAACTAAGGACTTGTTGGTCCTTGGGACCTACCTGTCTTGACTTATCGGTCTTGATTTAAGACTTACTGGTTTTGACTTGGGACTTAGCTACTGTAGCCACTTGCCTGTCATGACTTGTCAATCTTTACTTGGGACTTGTTAATCTTACATTTAGTTTTTGTTGTCTCGACTTGGGACTTGGTACAGTATTTCATAGCCAAGGCTTAAGACTCACAGTGACTTGCAAAACCTAAATTAAAAACGAATGTCAAAGTCTGAATAATAAACGTAAAATGTCAAAGACAAGAAATGGTGCGCCGGTGAACATTTGAGTGAATGTTGAGATGATTTATGTCCCTTTTATTCTCATGTGCTATTGGATTTGATTTTTCCTTGGATTCATGAATGTTTGAGCATCTTTCAGACGTGTCTGTCATGTTTTTATAACCCTCAATCAGAACCAGTGTTGCGAGGAAACATCATTATTAATCTTCATTAATGAATGTGACATAGACTGACATTACTGATAAAAAACAGAGCCAATGAAAACTCTATTTATGTAAATATATTCAGATGTGTGAGACACAACAGTTAGGCTGGTTTCTCCCCAAACTCACCCTATCACCACTAACCTCTGTAATTAGTTTAACGTTTATCTAATTTTCAAATCTAATTGAAATTGAAGGATGCCTAAGAGAGAGAGAGAGAGAGAGAGAAAGAGAGAGAGAAAACTGAAACACTTCCATCCTGTCAAGAAGGAATTAAATTTACCCTGTAAGTGATGTGTAATTGAAATGCCAGCAGCTGTGATGAAGCTGTCTGTCGAGCATGGCGCCTCGCCTCAGTCATTGTTAGGGTTTCACCATCATCATCATCATCGTTTATCAAAGCCCGTTAGCAAACAGAAACTAAATTCAGGTCAAACACGCTGCTCACCTTCCACTTTCTCTCCGAAATCATGTTAATTCATGAAGTTTCTGTTGCTGATGGATTATTCATAAGGTCAGTAACTTGTTTTAAAGTGAGTGGCTGATAAATAACTGACATTTTGTGCAAATGGAGCACACTGTGTGTATTTTCTAAAATGTTTCCTTCTCGTCCTGCAAGGACATCAACGCCACTCAACAACAGTTTGTACCAGGGGCAAAAATATCTCCAGAGCTACATGTCACATTTCCCAAGAAATTTACAGGAAATACGGATGGTCCTCTGAGGATGAAACCTTTTCACTGTGAAGACACCCTGACCTCTTCTCTAGCGCCACCCTCAGAACAAAATGATGAGCTATAGAACTGACTGAATATTTATAATCACAATAGGACGAACAGTATTTTTTCACAGGGGACATGTTCTCCCCACTTTTTCAGACGGCAGTATTAGACCCAATTTTCTGTAGTGGTCCCAGTAATATTTGCTCTTAAGGTGTACTGAAGCAGATCCCATGACATGATTAAGTTACAGTTTGAGTCAAGTCAAGTCATGCAGTTGCAAGAACAATACCTTCTACTCATATCTCAAGATGTTTGATTTGAAAGAGAACTCATTCTGATTATAATTATAAGTATTCTAATTATCTATTAAAACCACTGGAAACCAAAATCCACAATTGCCTTCTAATTATGTCAATTAGGCTTTTGTCATTTAAGGTTTTGCAAACTTTCCTGACATTGGGTTTGAATTGGGCATGGTTATGCTCAGATATTTATTATGAAAATTAAGCAATTAGTTCAGCAAACCAATAAAGAAATACATGTCAGTTGTCCCTCTCTCTGCTCCTGCTCAATCTGCCCCCATGAGTCTGTCCCAGCTGTAAATATTTGAATAGTTCAGTAATTAAATTTGGTTCAGACATTTTATGTTTCGGTCAGGATGAATTGTAATAACTTTGTGATAACACAACCGTGAGCATGGCTGTAAACTCTTTTTAACAATGGATAATATTAAAATATGACATATTTGACTCATTAAGATGTAGTTATATTTTATTTACATACTTTTTGACGATGAACTGATCCCACTGGAATCTGATATGGGCCACATTCAAAAAATAATGTGAACAACCATCAAAAATCTAAGCAATAAATCACAATTGAGCGCTAAGACTGGCAGTGTGAACATAGCCATTCACATATCATCACCTTTTAAGTTGATATGGTTAGAAAATAGTTTTTTATTCACACATTCAGCAATTACAGAGCAACATTATCATTTATTGGATACATTTTTATGTCCACACGCTGAATGTGAGTCAATGAGAGCAGTGAGAGTGACCAAAACAGTAAAGCTGTGGACCAGACAGCTAAACAATGATCTGAAACTCACTGTAAAGCTCAGTAAAGTTGAGGAGAGCTGCAGATTGAGGCGACAGTTGTCTGTAGGTCCATCACTATGAGCAAGACCTTTCACATTGTCCCATTGTTTTCACATTCTCATTTGATACATTGTTATTCTGAAAACATCGATTTCATCCACTTTTAAATATATTTTTCATACTATCTTGCAAAAAAAATAGGCCTAAAAAGATTTAAATGATAATTAAAACAAAAAAAGGGGACATCTACAGGAATAAATTCAAATTGTTTCACTAAGTCAACACTAGATGATCCTTCTTGTAAATTCAAAATGCTGCATTCAGGCACCATTTCAATTTCCAGGATCAAACGTATATTTTTTAAATACTGAGGAGACACTCATCATCAGCAGCGAGCAGCAATCATCTGCTACTTGGCCGTACATCTCCTCTCTGCCTTGGCGGTTTGACATCCTCGGCACTCCGCTCGCCGTTCGAGGCTCATTCATAACTGCCGTACAGACGTGTAATCAGTCTTTACTGCCGGAGTAAATGTCTCCCCTCGGACAGATCCCCGCTGCCCGCCTGCTATTAAAATTAAATTGGATTTCATTTCTAAGCTCCTATTAATTCAGAGAAGTCTTGTCTGTTGATGGAGGGTCCACTCCGGCAGTTAGTTTCCTCCTCCTCTCTTTCCCTTTCCTCTTTGCTCTCCGGCCGGCAGCGCGATCCCAGAGTGTCACGGCTCTAATAACAGTAATTACTTAGTGAACATTTTTGGAAGGACTTTACAGAGTTTTCAAATAAAAGATGACGATGTCTTCTCCACTCTGTTATTTAATCAAAGCTAATGAGATGGAGCCAAATGTATTTTTTTATGTTAATGGGTTAGTTATAGGAAATGTCTCATTTCACATGTGAGTTACTTTCTGCCTCGTGGCAAGGACAAAGTTCTTGGGTTCAAAAAGAAAAGGAAACGCACAAAGGCAGAAAGACCACAGATAGAAATAAGTACAGCTTGTTTATGGCCCTTGATTTTTCCTTCTGATTCACTGTCTGAATGTTGATATTTTCTGAGCAAGGCAACCTAACCCCGAAACCTGCTCATGGGGCGCTGGTAACGCGGCAGCCCCATCACTCCACCATCTCTCCCCTTTGCATGTCCACGATGTGCATGTAGTGTGCATTTCAGCCTGTGTGTTGATATAAAAAAAGAGAGTGAAAAAAACAAATTTCCCCCTAGGGGATCAATAAAGTATATCTTCTTTTTGTAACCATGTATCAATCCATATATATAATCATTACTACAATACCAGTACAATCAGTGTATCATGATTATGAAGATGAGACAAAAATTAGAGATCTTCCAATTTCTTCCAGTCACAAGGAGAATCATAAGATCCATATGTCATAATTAAGAGGTATTTTTCTTGTACTTATTAATTATGTTGTGATTACAAGACAGATTTTTTCGTAATTACAAAATATGGATCTTGAGATGTAAAATCGCAAATACAATATACAGAAGAAACATGAATTAGAAAAATCTCCCATTTTGTTTTCTTTGAACAAATCATTTTGGTTCCCATACTTTGGTTTTCATACTATTTATGTTTTTACAGTATATGTGTGTGTGGGAGGTTACATTTTTCTTAATGTTGATTGATCAAATGAAGAACATTTGTCCAGTCATTTATTGGCATGGGCTGTTACGACACACAGGATGAAACCTCACGCCGGATGTCACATGTCAAAAAAAGAGTGACCAAACACTCGACTGGTGAAACCTACTAAAAACTGATGGACTTGGATCTTAAACATTTTGATGTGTTATTAAGCAGCTGAATACTTCCCCTAAAACACTTTTACATTACTGTTAATCAGCACATCACTCACAAAGACTGCAGCAGTAACAGGCGTACAAATTAGTTTTTTATAAATCATGTGTTAGGTGGGGAGAGTGGCTGAATGAGGGTCTAATGGGGATTATTGATGGATGATGGCTGGAAGGTGTCCTGATGAGGAACTGTAGTGAGCCCCAGACTGGCTGTAACATGGTGATGAGGGGGTTCGGGTTGGATAATTGTGAGAAGATATTTCAGAAGTTTTCTTGCTGGACTCAAGATGTCTCCTACTTCACTGTAAAGTCCACTCTCAGTGTCTGTGCACTGGTGGCTTCAAGCTTCTACTTCACACACACCAGAAAATTACTTCCAGACTATTTGTGATGTCACAAATCATGCTAGTAGGCCCCACCCCTTAAAATCAGTGAGCACAGAGAAATCTTCCACTTTCATGAAATGTGAATGTGAAACCATCCTTCTAGTGCCAAACTCTGCTTATACATCATTCTGCACAGTGAAGCTCAAACACCCAACTGTAGGAGCAAGAGCAAAAACACTTTTTTGAGAGGAGGGGGACTTTAACTTGAAACAGCTTGGAAACGTTGACAAAACAATCTCTCCACAAGATCCACTCAATAGTTGTTCTGGAGCATTTTAATCATTTTAGTGATTGATCATGTGACCCCTCTCTGTTTCTCTTCCAGGGTTGGAGAAAGTTGGCCGTGACTCCACCTACGAGCAGGAGGGGAAGGTTCAGTTTGTGATGGACGCAGTGTACGCCATGGCCCACGCTCTGCACCACATGCACCGCGATCTCTGTGCCGGATACCCTGGCCTGTGTCCCCGCATGGCCAGCATTGATGGAAAGGAGCTGTTGGCCCACATTCGCGCCGTTGGCTTTAACGGTAAGAGCTGCTGCTGGGTGATTGTCAGAATGTTCATTAGCACCATCCTTCAACCTCACATTGGAAGTGTTTTTCAACTTATTAACATGGTCGGTGCTCATCTCGGAAGTTAAAAAGGAATACAACCAACTTAATACTCAACAACTTTCTCTCAGATTTGAAGTTTTGAATGTTTGCAAACTTAAACACTGAAGTGTTTATGTCACTATAAAGTGCACTGTTAAACGTCCAAAAAATTAATCACAGTTGGTCCTGCTCCTTGTTGCAGTCAGGCTAGTTTAAAACATTTAAACTGTTAAACCTGCGAGTTAATCTCCAGCATATAACTAGCCAGTATCATCTCCCTCACCCATTCACCCATTCAATTCAACTGAAACCAGTACAAACTCAACAAATTCTAGAAAGTGTTTCCTGTTGTGGTGCGATCCCCTGGTCAACTCACAGATCAGAGTTCACTTCTATTCAACACTGACCCATTAGATTGTCAGAATAACTGTAATGGAAATAGAGGAGACAGAAAGAAGCAAGGCACTGAGTGATAAACTACTGCTGAACCAGATCAGACTCTGATACTGCTTCATCCAGTGTGAGCTCTACTTCAACTGACAGTGCCATCAGGAGCTGAAAAGGAGACACTCCACAAGCTGCTGGGATTTCTTTTCACATCACAGACAGACTAAGGGAGTAACGAATTACATGTAACTGAGTTACGTAATCAAGATTTTAAAAAAAAAAGGTAACTGTAATCAGAAGAACGTAATCAGATTATGGTTACATTTAGTAAATATGGCTATTTTTTGCAGGATTACAATTTTAAAATACATAATTTCGATGCTAAAAATCTTTAAATTTTCCATATTTTTAAAGGTTACATTGTTCTGTTGTCTTATAGAATACACTTACATCAGTATGTTTTATTGATATTTCTTTTCTCTTGTTTTTATTTACATATTTGGTGTTGAGGTTATCCAGAAGTAATGGAAAGTAATCAAGTTACATTACTTTAATATTGTGATATTTGGATTAGGTTAACAGGTAACTACTAATTTTATCGCGTTACATTTTTAAAGTAACCCTCCCAACCCTGATCACAGATGCTGTGCCAGTAAAGACACTAAAAAGTGAGATTTCCAGGTAAAATGAGAGACTATGTAGCTGTTATAGTTACATTTAGTTTGGGGGTTAGGGTAAACTAATCTTTCTCAAACTAAACTAAACCAAACTAAACATGCTGCTCAGTTGCCAACAGATCAGACTGTGTGTGTTTTTACTGGACAGCTTTAAGTGTGAACGTGTTGATGGTGATCAACACTTCCTGATGCTTGCAGTAAAGTCTCCCCGGATGAATAAAGGTTAAACAATAGCTGCAACCCCTCACCACACAAATATTTGATGCATCACTTAAGTTTCAGTCAAATTAGAATATTTTGATGTGGGTTCAGCCCTAATAGCAAGTCTATATAGATTCCGATTGAACCATTTGGTTGGCTGTGAGTTCCAATAATCACCGCCTCCACAGTCAACAAGTCAAACAAGTTCTCTGAGAGAGCCATCTGGCACCGTCTCCACACTTTACTGACAAATATTTGTTCTTGAATTTCTCCACATTTTCACGCACATCTGTTTATGTGAGGGCCAAGATCCCCAACATTTTAATCAACATTAACGAGGAGGCGATTTGCAGGAGTCATAAAGTTTGTCCGATGTGTCTCACTGACGTGAGGTGAAAAATGTTGAAAAAAGACAAGAGAAAGGCAGGAGGAAGATGTAAGAGAAGACAAGTTGAGTCGAGGGCAAAAAAGAACATGATAGAAGTCATTATTAGTCATCCTGACCTTCATCAGCATCTTAGTCTTTTTGTAAGCACAGCTTTTTGCCCTCCATCTCATCAGGTGGACGTATCACTCCCTCATTGACCCTTCTCTAATTTATTTCTTTCAATCCTTCATCCTTACTCCATCTTCTTCTTCTCCATCTTCCTCATCATTGCGGGCCAAGCTCTTCTCATGGCGGTCGACCTCCCGGCGGGTGAAGGCCTTTGTCAGCAGGAAGTGTGAATGCTGACGCCGTCATCAGGGAAACCTCCACTCATTATTAAACACCAAATATGGTTGTTAGGCTTTATTTCCTCCTGTTTCCACATTCATTATTCTCAGCTCAGTGGGAGCTGCTGTAGTCTGATGATGATCCGCTTTCACACAACTTTAAAAATACACACACATACACACACACACACAGCTGTGGAATATTAAATCTCACACTTCTCATGTGTGCTGAGATGTTAATTTTACAGATCCACATGAAAAATGTAAAGAACTATGTTTCCATAGACGTTTCCATATGTTTTGGGAAAACGAGGGATGACTTTTAAGCTTATTTCAGCTTATTATGATGTCTTATTTGGGTAGTTTTGTGTATCATTTCTACCGGAAAAAATATTCACAAAGGTAATAGCTGAGATCTCGGAACAAGGGGGCATTGCCAAAGAAAAGTGTGATGGGTCAAGAAATATATGAGCAGTCGGACAGTGAGACACATTCATTTTAAGCAGTTAAGATCTTTGTCCGCAAGGTTCAGGAGGTTTGACATCATCATCATCATCTCTCACAGTAGCTGCTAGTTTATGGTGCTTCTGTACCAGAGCTGCAGCAGAACCAAGCTTATCAGCACTGCCATGTACATAGCGGACGCTGCAGAGGATGAACATCTTTCATTGTCTACAGGTCTGTCAGTCCTTTATGCTCTACAGTGTGTGGTGTATGTTGTGTTGTGAAACTGCTCAGATGTTTGCTAAAATGCAGGTGCAAAGCATACCTGCCAACACTTGCATTTTTCCAGGTCTCTTGTGTGCATGTGCGCTGCTGTTCTCTGCAGGCAGAGTTGGACTGAACAGTTAGTTGTTCCTATCTGCTGGAAGCCACACGCACATACTCGTGGACGCGGAACACTAATGTGGATGAGAGAAAGAGAGGGAGCGTGCAACTATGGACAGAAATGTTGACACTACATATATTTCTTTGATTATGACATTGAATGTTACTCTATAATTATTTTATTTATTTTATTTTATAAGTTCAGGTAGTTTACATCAAAACATCCACAGAGCTAGCCTGCGGTTGTAATTTCATTATACATGGTGTGTGTGTGCTGAAAACAGTGTTCAGATTGTCATCATTTACTTAACCTTTACCTACCCCCACTACCCTCTAGATAGTAGAAGGAAGGTATTTAGGTTGCAATCTCTGAATAAGACTGGTAGTCTCTTTAACAAAGTCCCACAATCATATATTGCAGCACCAAACCACAGCAAACACAACGGAAGCTGAGACTGTAATTGTTGGTCAGTGCAAGACATCTTCATAAGTATGTCAGCATTAGAGTGTTAAAGGTACAGTAATAGGAGAACAAGGTATATCAACATTTAGTATCTGTGACACATATTGAAGTGTATATATATATAATTTCAGATTCATTCTTTATTGTCC
>NW_023339762.1:5650697-5650906 GCF_004916995.1 Morone saxatilis | reverse complement strand
GAGTTTAACGCTCTTATAGCGCAGGGTACAAAACTCTTTCCAAAGCGTGCCTTTTTGTAAAGCCGCTGTCTGCATCTACAGTATATACAATTCAATTCAATTCAATTTTATTTCTATAGCGCCAATTCATAACAGAAGTTATCTCAGGACACTTTTCAAATAGAGCAGGTCTAGACCGAACTCCTTATAACATTTACAGAGACCCAACA
>NW_023339762.1:5642677-5650597 GCF_004916995.1 Morone saxatilis | reverse complement strand
TGTACAAATTATTTATTAGAAGCTCCAATAAAAAGGATAATTTATTACTTATTTGCCTTTCTTCCCCTCCAGCCAATGCCGCGTGTTAAAACATGTGATATGAACCTCTTTCTCTCTGGTTGAATCAAGGCCATCCTTATGTTTCACAAAAGCATTTTCACTCTCTGATTACTGAACACAGGCATTTTTCGCCAAGGTTGACTTTCTTTTCACCACTAGCTGAATAGAATTTCTCTAATTTAAAGTGGATAAGAAAAACATGCGTTCCAGAAACATCTTCAGTCTCTTGACTCACGCTGCAGGCTGGAGCTGGATATGTTTTTCTTTTTCAAGGTGATTAATTCAACCCCAACTCCCTCACAGATCTCATACAATTAACACCAGTGTATCTTTCATAGCAGGACTAAAAGAGTAAAATAATATATAATAAATAAATAAATAATAAAAATGTAAAAATAAAGGGAAATGATCCCCAATAAAACAAACCTAAAACATGATGGAGTCTCAGTAAACCGACAGTGTGCAGGGATTTTCTTTTTAGGAAACTGGTTTCCACATGAGATCCATTCCAGCTATGTAACTTTAAATAAGAAAAAAAAGGCTAAAGAGGTGGAGCTCACAAAATATTTTGTCATTTTGCTCACTTCTACATTTCCACAGCACTAATTTCATCAGTACAACATGTTATACTCACCGCTCTACTGAAAACACATTCAACAATGCTTTTTTTATTTTATTGGTGGAAAATCCTCTCCTTTCTGGTATCTTTACCCTCCACTCCACCGTGATCCTCCTGTAAATTATAATACATCAGACAGAGGATATTCCCTTATATCCCCATATGTCTCACCCTCCCTCCTTCCAACCAAGCATCCTGCCTACAGACAGGGATTCAATTTGAATAATTTTTCTATCTACCTGCTCAGCACAGAGAGAAATGGAACAAAAATAAGACAGAGAGAAGAGGGGATTGAGCAGATTTTGTGGCTGATGTGTTGCGCTGTCAGGGATTCATCTATCTGTGCCTGATGGATGTGAGGCGCTGCTGGATGTTATTTCTTCGAGAGGGGGAGAGACATTAAACATTTAAACGTTAAACATTCAGTTAAAGCCAGGCTCAGGGCTGCACGTCCTGATTTTTGAACATTAAGCAGTTAGTTGCCTCGTTTAGTGAATTAAAGCAAACAAGAACAGAAACAGGAAACGTGTCACAGACAGGAAGATTAGTCAGTCATCTTTCAGATTAAAGCCTAAAGGAGAAACCTCACTGTGGAGGAATTCAGGGCAATAATGTATTTGTATCTTTCTGTGCTCATATCACTGTGAGGACCAGTCTGAGTTGTTAATTTCATGAGGACTTTTTTTTACAAAGTGGGAACTTTTTTCTTCTCACAGCAGTTTCTGGATTGAGACTGAACATCACGGCAGCTTTAGACACAAATGTTGAGTTGTGTAATCCATCACTTTGAACATCGAGTCTGCATCACTTCTGTGCATGCATAAAAAAATGACAGTATTACAATCATTAAAATTAGTTGTAAAAAGGGCTGTAAATAAATATTTCTTTAGTAAAATAAACAAGTAATTGGGTTAAACGTGTTACACCCCCCACGTAAGGAGGCTGGAGCAGATACAGCACCGTATTTATATCCCTTTTTTCTTTTCTGTTGTTTTCTTTATCTAGGGAGGTCTGGGTGCATGGGTTGATTTCTTTTTCCTTCCAACTGTCACCATTGGTTTCTTTTTGCCATCGCTGTTAGGGACCTTCAATCAAGTTGCTTATGAGACTAAACGTAACCATACCTTAACCATAGCAGTGAGAGATCAGAAAATGGTTTTCTTTTTGAAACGGTGATGTCGTCCTGTGGATCAGAAAGTGCAGCTATGTGTTGCTCTGATGTATTTGGTCTATTAATTCAGAAGAATGGTTGTTGCTGACTTGTGTTTCACTCACTGAATTTGAATGATGAAACTCAGTTTATAGACTCAGTGATGAACTGAAGATAATGATAATGAGTTAATTTGCAGCCTAAGAGAACTTCTCATTTTTGATGGTCCAGGTTGCAGCTTTGGAGCGCTGTAGCAGCAGCACACGTGCATTGTCCCTGAATCCTGGCTCAGTGTGTGGCTCATGTGTGGTTTGTGCCTGATTTAGCTTATTATGGCCTACGTACACACACACACACACACACACGCTCACACACACACACAATCATGTCACGCTGCGTTTGGGGCTTTCCTGTGTGAATCTGTGAACAGCATGCTCGGTTGGGCCTTCACATACATCAAACGTTGACATAAATCAAACTCGAGCTGCTTCTCTGTTTTTTATGCTTCATTTCTTTGAACACAGGGCAGCAGGGTTACCCATAATTCCATGTATGAAATGCAGCGAATCCAGGACAAAGCGAGGCTCTGTGGCGACAGGGGCCGGGGGGCTAATCGCTAACTCACCCGTGTGCTCCTCGCCCATGTGCTTTATTTTTAGAGGAGAGTCAGGAGGCTAATCGAGACACTTGTGCTAATGTTAGCACTCGCTGTGCTAAAGCCATCTTGTAGTAATGCCCTGTTTGAACATGATCAGCAGAGCGAGGTAGAGCAGCGGGGGAGGGAGGAGGTGGGAGGACGCCAGAGAGATCCCCCCTCCCCCTGATTCATTTTGACAGCGAATGCTTACTAAGAGGCGATAAAAGCTTGTTGTTGCCATTTTTAAGGGGGATACAGCATGACTGACCCTGTGGAGCTGCAGGAAGAGAGACTCTTTACAGTCAGATCCGTCAGAGGGAGGAGGGGGAAGAGGGGAAGGAGGGGGAAGAGGGGGAAGAGGGCTCCTGTAGGTGAGCGAAGTGATGAATATGTGAAGTGCTCACTCCCACTGTGACTTCACTTCAAATATGCAGGTTTTCATAAACTGCTGAACGAAGCAGGAAGAGGAAACAACCAAAGAGAGCTCAGCTGTTTGTTTGGCACTGTTTAAACCTCAGGATTAAAGGAGTAGTCCAGCATTTGGGGAAATACCATATTCCCCTTCTTTAAGAGTGAGAAGTTGGGATGCTGGAACAAAACCCGTCCACTTGAGTTTAATCCTGGGAATCGGGATTCCCGATGGGAATACCCATCCAAACCCTTTCCTGTTTCCCGAGAAATAACGGGAAAACCTTGTTTTAAAAATAATTATTTATACCACCAAATAATACACTAAAGTGGTCCGGTTGTAAACCCGGAGGTTTATTTATTATTTATTTCTGCTCGCATTTATAATTGCTTGAAATATGACGTGTTTTGATTGTAGCTGAAGTTATACCTTAAAAAAAGAAGTGCGGTTCCCAGGATCCTGGGGATAGTGTGCTTCTGTTCTCAGGATATAAAACGTGTCATTAACCCCTACATTTAACTCCAAGAACAATAACTAACTATAAATATATATCATTATAAAAATTGTCAACTCATGTGGATGGCATGAGTCCACACCACAATAATGTCAACGACAGTGGTGAACAATATCATTGGGATTACTTTCAGAGTGATTAGATGCTGATATTGTAGTATACAACTTATGAAACGCTTATATAGTATAATTTTAGGCTGCAAATTACATATAAAAACTTGCCTTTTTGTCCCTGAGACATACTGTAAAACGGTCTTTGGCACTAATGGGGTTTTTCTCTCCTCTTTGAGGATCACCAGACTCATACCAAAGTATGAATAAAATTTGTCTTCAAACAACTTTCTTAACAGAGATTCTCCAATAATTCCAATTATCTTTGAAGAACATAGTGAACACCAACATCCGTTATCCATTTTTTAAGCTGCTGACACAACTGGAGCATGCAGCACACGCTTGGGGCCACCGTTTACAGAACATTAGCGTTTATCAGTGTGGATCCTCATTTTACTATTGTCATAGTAATTGTTATAGTTATCATTCTTGGACAGCCCTTGACCCCTAGGCCACCATCAGCTTACAAATGAACATGCTGAATGTCGTTTGTTTCATCAGTACACAAACAGAAATGTAAAATCCACAGTTTGTGGTTCTAGGAGGAACTTTACAGTGGAAGTATTTCTATTCCAAACCATTTTGGTACAACATCAGCATTTCAGCCGACCAATCCTCACTCTGTGTGTGAGGTTGAAATCGACAGAACAACTAAACAGCCAGGCTACAGCTCTGACCGCCCACGCCGTCCGCCAAGGTCCCAGGGAACAATAGACACAGGAGACCGGTTCAATAAAACTCAGAAGCCTCGCTCCGTTGTGTTTCACACGCTTCCTGTCAGTCCGTGGAGAAGAGCTACTGCTGTCAGATCGAACAGTTCTTGGATTAATGGAGCACCAGGTCTCCTTCTGCTGTCATTTGATGACAAACTGCAGCTGTGACAGCACTGATGGCAGCAAAATATAAAGAGCCTGGAAATAAAGGTTCACAGTCAGTCACTTTGTTACTAGGGATCAAGTTATTTTAGCTCCCAATCTGATCCGAGTCATTTAATATTGAGTATCTGCCAATTTTATTTATTTTTTGATACAGTGCACATTTCAAGTACATTAAAGTTATTCAAATCAATCCAGTGTATGTACCTAACAATTCAAAAGCTCTGTAATGCATCAGGGAAAAATGTCTGCATCGAAGTTTGCAATGTAAAGTTTACAAAATATAAGTATAAAATTGGGGAGTTTCTATCTTAAGTGATTGTTACTTCAGTCTGAGTTTGCTAAATGAATTGTCTTTATTCTGCTGAGTGTTTATTACTGTCATTTTCGCAGAATGTCTTTTGCGTGGATTGCATTCATTAATTACTCTTATTAGCTTTTTGAGCGCAGGGCTTTTGTTGCACTTGTAGTGGCGTGTTGAGTGTGGCTGCGTCAGCTCTCTACCACTCTCTAATCCGAGCAGGGGCTGGCACTGCTATCACACTGACACAGAGCAGAGTAGAGAGGCAGAGAAAGTTGACAATGACTGCAACGTGCATAAAAAAGTTGTGAGTAAAAACAGCTGATGTAAAACAAAAGATCGGATCGGATCAATAGAGCTAAATATAGCCGATACCAATCGGTTAAAAAATGCCTTGATTGCTGCTGATACCAGTCATTGAGACTGAAACTGGACATCACTAGTTACTAATATCCAAGACCCGACCTGAGACCCAAGTCAGGGTAGAACCTGATCCAGAACAAACTAGAAGGTTGTGTTTGGTTTGTGATTATGGAAAGTGAGGGATGTCATATGTGTATAGCACTGCAGCTCAAGTTGACTGCTTGAACTAGTTAGCAGGCATCGCTCCATTTGTGGCTAACATGTTAATAAACGGCTGCCTACTTCCACATCCAGCAGTCACAGAGCAACATGATCGTCCCACTGGAGTCATGTTTCAGTCCACATGATGAATCTAAGTTCACTCTCCTTTAAGCTCTGGTCTCCAACAAACAATCCACCATGATGAACTGCTGTGTTTCTACAGTAGTTTGAGTGTCACCCCCTTAGCCTGTCACTCTTCGCACTGTCAGTGGCAAATAAAGGCAATAAAGGGGCCAATAATACTTAAAAAATAAAGTTCTTTAAATATGTCAGGAAATGTCATCCCTGAGTCAGTATTTACATGAAATAATTGCCTAAAAATTCATCCAAATTGCTCGTTTTGTACAAACTTCTCTGCACTTATTGCGTTCACTATTTGGGTTCATTGTACAGTTTATCAGTTGTTCAGTTGGTATTGTTATGCATTGAATATAATGTGAATTATCCATAAAATATGTCACATAGTCAGGGGTCATCAGTTTACATCATGAACATCAATGGATCCCTCACGGAAAGAGGTTGGAAGCCACTGATCAACATGGACAGTCATCAACATCCTTAGCATAACATGACCTTCGTTAACTGTTAATTTATGTGCTGTTTAAAGCAAATTAGTTCAAACGTGAAACCATCGGTACTTGAAGAGAGCTTTCTATTCTGGATTTTACTGTAATGTGTGTGTTTTTTATCCTACAGGGCAGATTGTTTTTTGGTGGATCATCTTATTATGTTAAATGTTGACGTTGCAGCTTGTGTCACCACAGAGTTATCATGATAACCGTGTTTGGAAATAATGTGGAGTGCAGATGTTAATTCTGTATCAACACAGATCCTCGGAAGTGAAATGAAGTGAAGCGGGGGATGGAAAAGATGAGGTGGTGGTGGTTGGGAGGGGTTTCTACACCCTAAGGCAAGCTTTAGTGATTCATCGCCATGCTGATGTGATTTGTGATGCTTTTATTCATGTCGAGGAAGGAAATCGGGGCAGGATAGAATCAAACCAGCACCCACTCACTTCATTATGAATCTGTTTTCTTTTTTTGTTGTTGTTGTTCTGCTCTTTAACTCCAATCTGCTACTATTCCTCTCGGCTTCAGCAGCTCCAAACTAATCCGCTTCAAGTTCGAGACTCTGTTGCCCCCAATGTTAAATTTGCCCTGTAGCTAGGAATACAGCACTACTGTACACAAACAACACAATGCAGTGAATACAGGAGCTGAAAGAAAAACTCAGAGACGGAATATGAAAACAAAACATCAAGTTTAGGAGGATTAACTGAACGTCCAAGTGTTCGTTGAAATGTTCAAACGGTCCAAACACTAAAAAAATCCAACATTTTGGATTCCTTATTGTGATGCAGGCATGTATGAAGAAAAAGATTATAGGCTATGTAAAGATGTATTGTGTCTCAAACCACTTCCAACAAATCCAACAATCCGATTCCAAACCATCTTGAATGGTTCTTGGATGCAATTACACCTTCCTGTTATGAATATTAGAAAAATGGGTAAATATTTAGCTTAAAAAAAGGAACAACATATAAATTTACATTGCAAAATATAATGCATTTATTCATTTATTCATTTCTTTGAGGGATGTTCAACAGCTTGTTCACATTTTCTTCCCATTCTGTTCTCACTGTGTCTGAGAATTTTCACAGCTGTCCTTTTTGCTGTTGACTCTAAACTAAAGTTATCACACAAAATTCATGTCAAATCATGTCAAAAATTTAAGAAAAATCCATTCATTATTGATTAACGCTTATGTTTTGAGTATGACAGATGAGAAACCAGTATAGGATAATAAAGGTATGTAAAACATCTAGATTTTATCAATTTACCTTTTTACAATGTGTGATGAGAAGTAATGATGGAAATAAAAACATTTGAGTCTGACTGAAGTCACCAGCTGAGATGAAAAGTTTTTAAATCTTGCTTTCAGGTGTATTAATAAACTGCTGGCTAAGTGTGAACAGTGTCAAACAGCATGTGATTTTAACTTGGCAGGATAGATTTAGTCAATATGGCGACAAGACGTTTGTGTGGTCGTTTTGGTGATGAAGCGCCAGGAAAACTGTGATAAGATGACTCAGACTGAAAGGGAAACTCAAGACGAAACTAGAGGAAATAACAGCTTACTGCTCCAAAAGACAATGTAGACAGAGATGTGTTTTAAAATATATATAAAAGATATTTTGTTGAAAAAGGTACAATGCACACTGATCACATCATGTAGACTGCGTTGCACAGGACAGTTGAAGCCAGTAACACACACCGGATGAATACAACACATTTTTCAGTAAGTAGTCAAGGCAAGGTTGGCTTACAATCGAGGCAAAGGAGGTAACTCCCCCAGGGCTGTAGACATTTAGAGGACCTCACAACTCTAGGTAAACTACAGGGCTGTCCCTGAGTCAGTTTACTCAATGATAGAAAAGGGGTCCCTTAAGGAAAAAGGTTGGGAACCACTGATCTAAATGGACAGACATCAATATTCTCAGCACACAGTAGGTAAAGTATGTGTTGTTCAAAGCAAATGAGCTAAAACACATCAGTATGGTCGTTGAAGAGAGCTCTTAAAGGGACATTTCACCCGTGGAAATGTAACATAAATTTTGAATT
>NW_023339762.1:5628725-5642577 GCF_004916995.1 Morone saxatilis | reverse complement strand
CAAATGGTTGAAGTGTCCCTTTAATCCTGGATTTGACTGTATTGTGTGTTTTTTAACAACAAGGGCTGTCCCCGAATGAAGATCTTTCCTAGTGGACTAGGTTGCGCCACTCTGGCTCTGGTGCTCATTGCGACCCGAGCTGAGTCCCTGCCTCCTGGCAGTTCAAAGCGCCTTTGCTAGTGCTGTAAACAAACTTCCTCCAGTACATTGAGCTCGCAGTCTGGGCACAATCAGCTAATAGAACCGCCAACTAGCTAGTGACAGCAGCTAGTACAGTTAGCACATGCAGCACAGGTTGTCCTAAAATAAGCATCAGTCATTTCAGCAAAATTACAGTTGTTTGCTTTCAAGCCTCTAGAGCCCATCGTAATTGTAACTCTTGTCAGACAGGAATAAAGTTGGAAGTTAAGTGATGTTGTTATAGAGGCACAAAGTCCAGAGAGGGAGAAGATCAGGTTGGATGGTTGGGTCAGCAAAACGTCTGACCTGTGCCTTAAACGACATGGGAACAATGTACCTAGACATTTGGTTGTTGGTTCAATTCTCCTTCTGTCCACATTTTGTAGTGTCATGGTGTTTACCCCGTATGTGTGGATGTGGTAGGCTTGCAGTATAATCTACTTCAATATGCTCTAACACTACAACATATGGCTAAACACATGTTGGTTCTACACATCATCCTACACCTCCATTGGTTAGGATTAATGTTTCTGTCTTTCATCTCACATTTTCTTGTAACTGTAGAGAAAGGACCAATTTGAGTGACATCAAACAACCAATCAGTAAGCTGCAATTCAAATGGCCCAACGGTACATTTTTCACACTAACAAATGAATGATCTAAGATAGAGCAGTTCTGACAAATGGAGGAGCAAGGGACAAGTGGTCTAGCATCAAGAAGCTTCTGCTCATAAACTTAACAGACAAGCTTGATCACACAACCATAAAAGTATTGGTGTCCCATCATACCGTATTACAGCCCAGCTACGGTGGAGGCTGTTCTGGTGATGTGAAAACTACTGTCCCTGCACCTAAATAGATATCTGTCAATGTTGGAATGTTCTCTCCTTTGTGTTTTTACAGGAAGTGCAGGGACTCCAGTCACATTCAACGAGAATGGTGATGCTCCCGGACGCTACGACATCTTCCAGTATCAGATCAACAATAGGTCGGTGGCAGAATACAAGGTCATTGGACACTGGACCAATCATCTGCATCTAAATGTAAGGACCAATAATCTCAATCGGTCTCATTTAGTTAACATCTGTCAAACAATGTTGACCAGAGTGAAACAAGTGCCAGATAATGGCGACAGTATAAAGAGAATTCTGTAGGACATAGATGTTTAGCCAACACAGTAATAGGTCAGACTTTTGGTTGATACAAGAATGTCTGTCAAAATCACTGATTAAATTGTATTTTTTTTTTTTACAAAATAAAGAAAAGAGCAAATGAATGGATGAAATGAATTAAGGGAGCAAACATGTTTCAAATCCTGCTCCTTTTTCTTGGAAACAGCAGTTCAACAGAATAATCTCGACTTAAGGTGAAACACTTTGTTTGCTCCATAAAAGATATAAATAATTTATTGGCGAGCAGTCATGTTTGAAGCCCTGCAGCAGTGATTTGTTCTGCACCGAACAGAAACACACTGTTTTTTTAAAAGTCATTAATGCTACAATTTATGTTATTCTCACTCAGAACACACACATAACTGTCTTTTGTTAACTTTGTAAACTCCTGCAACATTTCCACATTATTAATCCATATTGTCTCTGTGTGGGAGTCCATTATTGTGTTTACGTGGATAGCTGGGTGAACATTGTGTCCCCTGGAACAAAAAATGTCTGTGTTTAAATCCTCCTCCATGTTTTAGAGTGTGTTTGTGATCAGTTTAAGGTAGGTTAGTTTCACTAGTAAGTTAGCAGAGCCTGAAGCAACGGTACTGTTGCTATGGTTATCGACAATTTAATAAACCCTAAATTCGCATTTAGTGCTGTGGTTAAGCTAAGATTACACTGAATGATAATTACGATGTTGCTGAGCTGTTTGTTTAGCTTCTTAGTTTGAAGATGGATGTTGACAAGTCTGGTTCTTGTTCCCTCCCCTCAGATGGACACCCTGCAGTGGACCACCGGCGACTCCTCCCTGCCGGCTTCGGTGTGCAGCTTGCCCTGCCAGACCGGCGAGAGGAAGAAGGTGGTGAAGGGCGTCTCATGCTGTTGGCACTGCGAGCGTTGTGAGGGATACCACTTCCAGGCCAGTGAGTTCACCTGTGAGCTCTGCCCCTACGAGAAGAGACCTGACCAGAACCGCACAGGCTGCCAGCCTATCCCTATCATCAAGCTGGAGTGGAACTCGCCCTGGGCGCTGTTGCCCATCTTCATCTCCGTTTTGGGCATCATCGCCACCACCTTTGTCATTGTCACCTTTGTTCGCTACAATGACACACCCATTGTTCGGGCCTCAGGGCGAGAGATGAGCTATGTGCTGCTGACAGGCATCTTCCTGTGTTACATTATCACCTTCCCCATGATTGCTGCACCTGATGTTGTCGTCTGCTCGTTCCGTCGCATCTTCCTGGGACTCGGCATGTGCTTCAGCAACGCTGCGCTGCTTACCAAGACCAACCGCATCCACCGCATCTTCGAGCAGGGTAAGAAAGCGGTGACCGCACCACGCTTCATATCACCAGCCTCCCAGCTTGTCATCACCTTCTCGCTCATCTCGGTCCAGCTGCTGGGTATCCTTGTGTGGTTCGCTGCCGACCCACCGCACACTTTTGTGGACTATGGTGAACAGCGCACGCAGGATCCTGAGAATGCTCGTGGTGTCCTCAAGTGTGACATCTCTGACCTGTCGCTCATCTGCTCTCTGGGATACAGCATCCTCTTGATGGTCACATGCACTGTTTACGCCATCAAAACGCGCGGCGTGCCAGAGACTTTTAACGAGGCCAAACCCATTGGATTTACTATGTACACAACCTGCATCATCTGGCTCGCCTTCATCCCCATCTTCTTTGGCACAGCACAGTCGGCGGAGCGGGTGAGTCTCTAATAAATAATGTACTGTCATGTTTTATGTAATGTTCAGCCCTCCAGCAGAGTTTATAAATAGAAATGCACACCGTCAGCAGCCCCTACACACATACTGTATGTTTTTGTGTAACACTGATGACAGCAGGTTGAAACTCACTGATAGACGCTCTCATATTGCAGTTAGAAATCAGTTTAAGTTATTTTTCTTTTTTATTCAAACTTTTGTTTTACAGGGTATATTTGTAAAAACGTTGGAACATGGAATTGTAACTTGTAACGTATTTCAATACACATCAAGGTATCCTGTTATATTGGAAGCATAGACTGTCTCCGTGACGTCACCCATAGGTTTCTGAAGCTCAGTGTGATCGCTGTGGCCCTCCCCATTTTGGAAGTCCTGAATCCGCCGGCTCCCAGATAATCCAAAAATGGGCAAATACATCGAGCTGAGGTGGGCTGAATGAAGCCTGGTTACTGAAAACAGCCTTCTGTGATGGCACCCACCTGTCACACAAAGCACCCATGACTGGGAATTTAGCTTTAGAGAGTACAATCGTTTCTTGTATCAGGCTTTAAACATGTTTATTTATGCTGTTGGGCATTTTAATATGGGGCCTTCTGGAGATTGACTCACTTCTGTCGCCAACCTCAAGTGGCCGTTCGAGGAACTGCCATTTTTGGCACTTCTGTGTTGGCTTCATTTTCCAACCACAGAGGTTACTGTTTGATTGGTAGTATGGTAATGCTAGCTAGTACTACCAGTAGTGCTCACAATTCCACCATTAGAGCATATAAACACACTTTTTATACATTCCTTTTTCTTGTGTTTTTGGTTTTAGAAAGGCAATAAAAATGTACATGAACCTCCACACTCTGTGGATAAAGAATATATGTCTTACAAAGAGAGAAATACAAAGCTGAAGGGCTAGCTACTGCCAATAGTCAATAAATTACTCCAAACTGAAGGCTGGCTGCCTGTCTTAAAATTACACTGTTTCATTTTCTATTCCTACACGTTAGAGTTATTTGTTTTCAGAGACATGAGTGTCTCTGCGAAACAGAGTTTATACCTAATTAGTTCTGACTGACTGATTGATGATTGATTAGTTTCTGATCACACATAGGCACAGCCCAGCCTGCTCTGCCTCTTGACACAAAACCAATTAGAGCAGAATTAAATTTAGCACATTCAGACAACAGTTTTTGGGTTGAGTTTGCTGTAAGGGAGCTGCCAGATGGAGGATTTTGCTCATTATCATGTCTGTGGGGAGATCTAGAGGACAGGTGGAGCGATTCACAGAGATTTCCTCTAAATATAGTTTATCAGTCTTTTTCTGCTGCTACTGTTCAGCCACGATTTGAAGAGTTGTTTTCGATTTTAAACCAAGAACACTCTGCGCGACTGATAATGACACTAATTTAGCCTGTGTGAGGAAAATCTGTAGAAGCAACATGGCGCCCTGAATCTCAGCCTGAAACTAGGGAGACTCCTGTGAATGAGAGGTTAAGATGCTGGCCATGAACTGCAACGTCTCTTGTTCAAGTCCAGCCAGGGACCCTTTGTTGCATGTTGTTCTCCATCTCACTTTCTATGTATTCTGTCTCTCTGTAGTCCAAATCTCTAATAAAGGCATAAAAATGCTTGCTTGACCTTCAAGCTTCTGAGTGGGCAACTCAAGTTTGATTGACAGCTGAGCCAGCAGCAGCACTGAGAGACAATTATCTTTAACCTGTAACGTTTGTACAGACCGTGATTTTGAAATGTTTGGTTTTTGATGAAATATCTCTCTTTCTGTCGAGATGGAAATGTGATGTTCAAATTTTCCATGACTCTGAGATATGACTTGTTTCTGTACGTTGGCTGTAAACCAGCAACAGACACACTGACCATGTGTCTGTGTGTTTGTGTTTAGCTCAGCCTCTAACTGAAGCCTCAGACCTCCCCAGTAGACCCATTAAGCCCAGGGATTCATGTTAATTTTACAATCCTTCCCCATATCACCTGTTAACACATGACCGAAGTCCCACCAGAGCCAGTTCCATAATAGATTATATGCTAATAAAGACTGAGATGCAACCAGGGAAGAGTGAGTATTGAAAGCCCCACAAAGCTAGAAAGTGGACCTTTGGAGTTTACTTTTTTCCCACAGTGTTAAAAACAACTGAGTGACTACAGTGTTCGTGTTTCTTCTGTTTTGACAAGGACTAGAAATGGCCTACAGCAGTTTCAGTTTTACTTCGGGTTATTTTTACCAGGAGAAATGACTGATACAGCAGATTTAGACTGAATGTTCACACATGTTCAGATGAAGATTACATCACTGTCCCCAAACAGACTGAGGTTTTCACATCAAACAGCCGGCGGCTGTCCCCGCCTGAGGCTTCAGAGAACGGAAGTCTGCAGACAGGAGACACTTCTTCTGCAGCAAATCTCAGGTTTTTACTGAGAAACTGCAGCCAAAAGAAATAGAATACATTTTACATTTCATTAAACAGAGAAAAATGAAATGTATTTTATATTTTTCTTTTATCATACAGCAAACAGACTGTTTGTTTTAAGACCTTGGAGCGTCCACACTGTTTATTGTGGAGAGAAACACAACAAACACCTATGGACTTATTATTATTATTCACTGAACACTTTTGATCAACCTGCACCTCAAACTGATCTATCCCACTTGCTAAACATGTGAGTTTGACAGGTTTTATATAATCAAACAAACACCTGTATGTCAAGTAAACATTTAAAATTTAAATCCAAGTCCGGATAAATCCAAGTTTATGTACATGTTAATGTATTCATTGAATAGGCATGGGATGATGAAAATCACATGTCAAGATTATCTTGGAAACGATATTATCACGATAGTCATGAAAATATACTTTTAAAATGGCACTAAAACATACTAAAACCACTTTACTAATAAACTTACACATATATTTATTACAGCACCTCATCCCCCTGTTGGAATTTTGGAATGACAAGTAAGATGTGGGTTCCCCCTTGTCCCCTTGTTCAAAATAAATCAGGAAATCAATATAGGACGCTGGCCAGCTAGACAGCTTTTTCAAGTCAAGGAGACCTGTTACTTTAGAGAGGAGGTTGTATAAGGTGGTGCGGCAGTAGCGGGGTTGTGTGGGCGTGCAGTTGGCACCTTCTCGCTGTTAACAGTTTTTGTTGATATGTGAAGTGTGGGTTAAAGTTGGACTCGACGCATTCTCGCGTCTCGTGTCTCTCACTTTATCACATCCAATTGGTGACGACTTTTGAGTTGAACATAGCTTGATTACGTCGCACACAACGACGGCGGGTGAAAATTCTGCGCTGTAGCGGTGCGGTAATGTCGGTGTTTTCGCTGCCAGCCATCAATGTTACCGGACTTTTTGGCAGCACACCCGGAAGGCCGTGGTTTTTAATATCGAAGGCCCCGTTCCGGTGGAGGAATTAAACACGGACGTTACGAAGTATTTCACAGTTGTAGCGGCCTTATAGATGCCCCTCGACGCAGCCAGGGCTATGACGTTAGAGGCCCCTCGCGGCTGACGGCAATACGACGCACTAACGCGTTCCTGTTGCACTCTTTGAACTGTCGGGCTGGAGAAAGCGGACGCTGCTGTCCTGACGCCTTGGCGACAGAGCCATCGAATTATGGAGAGGATTGGTGGCTTCGTGGCTCGCGCGGATCCGCCTCAGTTCTCTGCCAATTTTTCCTGCGGCAGTTTCCAGACCCGTTGCGCCGACTGGCCAGTTCCCCCCTGCCTTCTCAGGAGACTACGGAGCGCTAGCTGTTATGGAGGCAGGCAGGATTTCGTCCACCAAGGCAGAGATATTTGTCTCTTGCGACTCTGGAACTCGCGCTGGGGCTCCGCGCGCGAGACCTAGACTCGGGAATGAAACCCGGCAGCGTAGCGTGCTGTGACGGCCCGCGACAGCGTGGTGGCATGGCGAGTTCACTGTGAGTCGCGCGGAGTTTATCATTTTCTCAGGTTTGGGCCAAAGGCCGATGGTTTAGTAGTGCAGCCGCTGGCCTGTGTATTTGGCGCCTCATGATGGGATAGCGCGCTGGTGGCGGCGCGTCATTAGCGCGCTATTGTTAGAAAATGGAAGGACACTCGCTAATGGGTGGTGTGTACTGAAAGTGTTGTTCATCACATGCACTTGTCCGGTCGTTGTGGTGCTGTTTGGGCTCGATTTTGTTGGTCAGCGTTTAGAGCCATTTTGTTCCTCTGGCGAAGGTCCTGTGGACACCTTATGGCTTGGGTGTGTCATGGCCCGTGCCGTGAAGGGTGAATGGGCCAGGCTGTTCCATACGGTCCTTGTTTTGTTCGGGGTCCCTCCTGCGTCGGCATGTGTGACCAAGGTGGGATGTGGTTGCCTGGGGCCTGTGTAGAATCTTCCGTCGCTGAAATGGTTGTCAGCTCGAATCAATCGCCAGCGTCAAGTCGTTGAAGCACGATTAGACTTCAAGATAGGATGCTCGCTATCATTACAGCGCGAGTACCTTCTCCCTCCTTGCTCACCTACCGCGGTCCACTCGCGATTATTCTTTCTGAGCTGGTGGAACCTGGTGCGTGATGGTATTTCTCACGATAGTGCGTCCACCCGACATGGATGATCCCCTGATGACAGAGTTCTATGCACACGTCCTTTGTTGCGCATTTATCGAGAATTCCTGACGGTGGCGGCTTGTGTTTCTGCTAAATCAAGTTGGTTGCTGGTGTCGGATAGTATGTGGGTCTTCAGGCGCCGCTTAGATGGACTCTGTGTTCCTATTGGATGCGTGATTCTGTTGAAGACAGTGCTTGTTAATCGTGATTGTTTGTCTGTTTTGGGATGGCGGCCGAACTGGATTTTCGCGGTGGCTGGGCTGTCGTCGCAGAGAGAAGACAACTGCGCATCCTCGGCAGTGTCTGTATGCCCTGCGGCTCATGTGAGTGACGATGTCATGTCATCACCCGATAGTAGCGAGTTCTTTGGTATTAGCCATAGGGCGGATTCACTCACCTTTCCTCGGCCACCAATGTGGGTATCCTGCCGGGGTCCGGCCGTCCCCGGCTCGGATGGCGATATCTCTCTCAGAATATTTGCTGCTTGCGGCTTTGGCAGCCTGTTTCTCTCCTTGTATGATGGGGCATGGATAGCTTGCAAGGTGTTGCGGCCTCACACTATTCACCGGTGGATCAGCTGTATCAGGTCAGACATCGTAGGCGGTTGGATTAGATGGAGTTCTCCTGAGTATGGATGGTTCCTGTGGCTGCGTCGCACACATCTCTCTACGCGTTTTGTAATTAAACGTCTTCTCTTCCAGCGTGAAGGTGTTCTGATCACTCATAGTGGATGCGTTGTATTGATAAGCCGCGTTAGGCGGATGATGTATAGATGTTTGATATCTGGTGGTTGGTGGCCGGGAGGTGGCTTGGCTTGCGGGAGTGGTATTCGGTTTCAGCGGTTGATTGCTGTCTCGCATGTTGAGCTTTAGCAGTCGCGCAAGTGAGATGTAGTCTTGCCTATGTTGGCTTTTGCTCTGCAAGGCTGTGTGGTGTCTCCTGTTTGTCCATCGCTGCTCGTGTTCTGTGTAGTGCTCATTGGTGATTGGATGTGCGATTTGTGGTTAGCTGTTCTGCGTGGCTAGGTAGTGGGCGTGGTATGGTAGTGGGCAGTGTGGAGGATGGTGATAGCAGTGATAGTTTCTTGAGACAGGGGGGGCGTGGCAGATTCAGGACTTTTTTACGACATGGATAGAAGCATGATGCTAATTTGCAACGACGTATGACCACAATTGTCTACCTCTTACACCATCGACCGATGGGGATATACGTTCTCATCAGTCCGAGTCATTTCCGTTTTCCTGAGTATTGTGGAAATTGATGAATTGGAAGTATTAAGTAGGTTTAGTTAGTCGGTCTGTGCTTTGTGTCCCTGAGTCGATGTGACTGCTACACCGCCTGTTCGTCGTCACCTATTGTGACTACCATAGATGTAGTGTGAGACGTCACTCTGGAACCCAACATTAGTTGTGGTGGCGATGTGGCTGGTACTGCAATCAGTCAGGAGGTGCTCCTGTGGGGTTCTACCGTTTGCTGGGAGATACACTTGAAATGGTCGAACTAGAAGGTTTTAGTGCTGTCGCAATAGAAATTCTGTCCGTGTGTAAGGGTGAAGCATGGCGATAATCTCTCCCGGGTGTGAAGTGGACTCTGTAGTTTCCGGTCCACTTTGTGTAGGATGGAACAGCATTTTTGTCAGAGGTCTATGTTGGTAAATTGATGTGTATGTCGGATATAGTGGGTGCGAGGCGCTCTTACTTCGGTTATTGTGTGGTCCTGTACTCACGTACGCGGCTGATATTGAGGAGATGATGTAAGCAGAATGCGAAGGAGATTTATAAAGTTTGGTAGTGTTAGCAACAATTTGTCATCGAAATATAAACATTTAACCGGTAGACTATGGGCTGGATGGAAAGCGGCTGATTAATAGGACGAAGATGCTGGCGTATAAGATGACCATTTCTGTCTTGTAGTGATGATGGTTCGGTTAGTTGGTTTTTGTTCATATTGTCAATAGGGTGCGCTCTGTGGATCAAGTCCACTTGTCATCGGCATCTTCACTTACAGCAGTTCAGTTTGTAGACTCCTATCAACTACATTCCTCAGAAAGTTGCAGGTGAAGGTAATTATGATGGTTGTTGGTGTTCTTCTGTGTTCTCTGAAGTTCGTGTGCTCTTCCATTTATGGCCCTGCTTAGTGCTCCGGAAGGTAGAGGACAGGTGACCCGGTTCGTTCAACCCCAACAAGGCAGCAGGGGAAGGCTGTGAAGATGGCCAGAAAAGGATCAATTTCGGATGTCTGAGGGTATAAAGATGTGAGTACGGACAGAGATTAATTGGGAGATTTCGCTATGGGCAATCGCGTCCGTTGGCTCGCCGGGGGCTCTTAAGTGAGACGAGAGCAAGTTAAAAACTAACGAAGATGGGTATTGAGATGAGTGTGCTATAGTGAGAAGTGTTTGCATGCACGCGATGCTTGTTCAATAACAATGTCTGAGGTGTAAATCTATATAGTAAGAGAGATGGTACTCAGTGTCTTTGGTCAGCCGTATCCTCCTAATTTACCTTCTCTCAGGAATGGTCTTCGGTGTTTATGCCGTGCGGGTGTTGCATAAATAGTGGACAAAGGCGGGGCCGGTGAATTGTGAATGTGTGGGGTGATTCTGGTGCACATTGGTTAAATCTAAGGATACGTTCTCCTCCAGTATTGGCGATCGGGGATTGATTAAGATGAAGGTCAAGGTCAGGGAGCTCGTCGCCACTCAGAACGACAGAAGGGAAAAGAAGTAGGGAGATGTGCTTGGGAAAGCGCAAACGCCCATGCTTTGTGCTCCTGGTCAAATGAATGCTTTGATTGTGTTGATTCATCTCGGCACTGTGACACATCACCAGAGCGTGCGACGGCGACCGGCTTTCCCTATGAGAGCCTCAGTACCCACAATTCCCAGAGGGTTGACTCCGGATGTTATGTCACCTGAAACGCGCGCCCCTTTCTCTCTCTTCTCCCGCCCCCTCGCTTCTTATCCTTCTTTGCCGGCCTCGCGCTGAATCGAGGGCGGGGCGAAGCGTCGCTAGGAGCATTTCACACAGATGGTTCTGCAAGGAAAACAAAAAAAAAAGAAAGAAGCAACACAACTCAAAAATAAGACATGATCCCGGTAGAAGATAATATGTGTATGGTGCTCTGGGCGTGGGCTTGTTTGTGTTGTCAGCTGCGATGTTGGTAAACAGGAAGAGAAGAGAAGATGAAAATTCGGAGAAGAAGGAGAAGAGATGGAGCACGCCTGCCTGAGTGACGAGTGTAGTATGTCATAAAGGTTTTTTACTGTCTATTGAGAGCTGCTCGCGCAAGTCTAGCTCTGGAATATCGGTCTCTGATTCATCTACACTCAGCCTCGTTGCACTTCGATGCCACCTTGTATATCACACTTGTAATTTGGTTTTGGAACTCAGTATATCCTTTTCTCCGATTGCTGCTCGCCTCTCTACCTGCATGGCACGTCCGGGTTCTGTCACTCCCGCCCCTTGCTTGATCAGATCTTTGTATTTTTTCCAGACGTACCGACTTCGTTTTCCTCTTAATTTAGCAGGGCCGTAGGCTGAGAAAGACTCGAGGAGTTGGGCTGTTGTGGTTGCGGATGAGATCGCCGCAGTTGGCGTTACATTGCTGATGTTGTTGTTTTGCTGCCGTTGCGGGCTGAGCTGGACCAAAGGGCTGCCTTATTTGAGGGACATGTTTATCCTCGGTTGCAGATTGTTGTGGGCCATTTGCATTGAGGGCAAGTCATTCATCACAGGCGCATTAATAACACTTTCTGACTCTTCTCCCTCTCTCTTCCTTCCAACCATCCGCTGTCTGTACATGCTTCTTGGGCTGATTAATTTCTTTTGGGTGTATTTTCTTAGATGTTGTCCTTTGGTAGCAGTAATAAACCAGCGGCTCCCCTCTGCAGCCCATTAAAATGCAAAGCACTCACGCCAATCGTATGATCACGTTGAAAGAAGCACGGCAAGAATGGCACTAGACTAATTTCGATTTGTTCTGAAAATTTAGCCGCGGGCAGAGCATGATCATCTTGCGGGTACCTTAACCTTGTCGGCGGTTTCAGCAGCTGGCTGACTGTGTATAAGAACAGAGTAATGAGATGATGTAAAGTAGTTTCATTCCCGCCCGCCTTCGACATCTCGCCCTGTGATTCATTCGGGGGGAGTTACGGTATGAGTTACCATTGTAAGAATCTTGACATTTCGCTGCTGCGTGGTCTGGAAAATAAGCCGGATTGGCCTGATATTATGAGACATATTATGTTAGGGGTGTTCAGGATGGGAGGGGAGAGGTAGCTGCCGCAGGTGAGCTTGTTGTTGTTTAACAGGGTTAATCTTGATTGAATACTGGATGGTGGGAAGGGAAGTATAATGAGGATAATCATGGTGAGGAGTCCGGGGTGATGGGGGCCAACGTGGGAGTTGAGGCACTCGTGGTTATCTTGATATCCTGCGTATTCTGATTTACCTTGGTCAGAAAAAGCGCATCTCGTTCCTGCTACCTTGAAAGGGCCGGTCATTTTGGTTTTTTGGGGGGTCGGCGATCCTGTAATGGGTCGGTGGTCTATATCAGAGAGTGACGATTTTTCTTAATATCCGCTCTACCACAGCGGAGAATGTTCATTGAGCGGCCTAAAAGCAGTGTAATTCACGAATGTGTCCAGTCAGACGGCTGTCTTTGGGTCGGAGGTGGGGTGGAAAAGGTCAGATTGATGTAGGATTGCGTCTGAGGAGCTGTTTGGACGAACATATGGCACTGTACAGCGAAGATTATTGAGGGTGTCGCGTTAGTGTTGTGAGGCCCTATATAGCGCTGAATGAGAAAATCTTTTAAAAGAGTAGGCTGTATGCTTCCTCGCCTGCGATCAGTCTGTGCTTATGTAACTGGTGTTAAAGGGCTTTGTTCTTTAATAGACAAATGGGTTGCTGGTTTGATCGCAATACAAAAGAGTGAGGTCTCTCCTATGCTCGTTAGTATAGTAAGACCTTTTATTGGAGCGGTGGTGAGACTCGTGTATGCAATCATTCCCCATTGGTGGTCTTATCAGCAGCCGTTTTATGTTGTGGTATCGACAGTCCAGACTTTGGTTATAGGTTTTCCACTGTAACATCTGTCTTGATATGAGGCTAGGAACTATATGGCCTTCGTGGATACAGAGCAACGTTCAGCTGAATGGCTTGAAATTGAATGATTTGCTCTGGGTCGAGTTTTTATCGGAGAAGCAAGACTCTACTTGATCTGGGCTTGCAGTTTTTTTTGATGTTTTCATTGATCTGAGTCCAGACCAGGACGTTGACGTAGTTTGTAGCGTTAACGGTAGAGTCAGGAACAAACGGCATGTAGGGATTTATTAAAATCATATGAAAACTTGGAAAATAGTATTTTATACTATTTTTACATACGCTGTTTATTTGAGAATAACTCTCTAATTAACATACGGAAAGATGAGAGAGATTTTAATTTTTGCCTTCTGTGTTTCTCAGTGTCACATTTGAGTTTAGAGCTAATTTATATCTAATTTACAAGGTTTTTTTTTAAAAAATTAAACACATACGCCAACTGCTGCAAATAGTAACAACATGCCACAGCTCGGCTTTGGAGCTAACAATACGTATTACTCGCGTTAATCGTCAGATGGGAGCGCGCGAATAAAACAGAAAGGTTATCCATGCGTTGTTCATGCGAGGTGGATTTCTTTACTCTAAGGATTAATTTATTGTAGGTTGGGCAATTGTCCATTTTTTTGGTGCTTTTTATTGTAATGTTCTTTATGGTTATTTGTTCCTTTTTAGTTGGTTCATCCTCGATATTATGTATTCTAGGCTTTCTGTTTTTCCTTATTTCATGTATTATTTCTCATATATATAGGATATGAACATTTGATTTTATTACTACTGTACTATGTGTCACACGCCTTTGTCGGTCTGCAGGGTTGTACTGTCAAATAGCACACCACTTGGGACAATGCCATGGGACCGATATCTAGACTCCTCTTGCAGTTTATCTGTTAAGTTATTTACTTAAGATAATGGTCAAAATCTGTTAATTTATTATTTGATTCTGATTTAATTAGATATTTTTAGCTAATAGTGGATTATATATTTTTGAAGCATTGGCCCTGTATTTCGAATGGTTGTTGGGTAGTTTAATACTGAATTTCATATATTAATAAATATATTATTTGATGTGAGAATCAGCAATATTATTGGTGGATAATTA
>NW_023339762.1:5598989-5628700 GCF_004916995.1 Morone saxatilis | reverse complement strand
GTCTCCTGGTGAATGTCTCTTTGTATTCATTGTGGGTCACCACATACGTTTGTTTTCATTAGTTTATAATCACCTGAAAATAAGACCTGTTGTGTTTTAATAACCTTAACCCCAAATTCCACCGGGCATGGCCATGATGCGATCCCACTGCACCAGGCTCTAGATGGAGCCTTTCACATTTTTCGCAAGTTTCATGGCCACCGTAGTTTCTCCTACACGCCAAGCTCAAATGGTTGTAAACTGTAACTTCACTGCTAGATGCATCTAAATCCTACCCTCTGGTCCTTTGAATGTGTGTTTTTCGTTATCCAGATAAAATATCCAAATATAGATCACAGGTTAATACCAGGTGGAATCTGGGCCTTAGTCCATGAGGTTTTGTCCCCCCACTTGTATTAACAGCCAGTTACTTATACTTAACTGTAGCATGTCTTGGGCAAAACAGTCCTAGTAGTTCCAAACTTTTTAGACTCTCTGGTGAATTATTCAGAAACCTTTTTACTTTCCTCTCAGAGCTCTTTGTCTCTCTGCCAGACTCCTCCAGATTTATTTGACTGTTTTTCATCATCAACAGAAAAGTTTCACTCCACAATGTTATATATCCTCTTTGGAGCAAAATAATTTCCTGGAGTTTCATCATCATCATTTCTCTGACATCCAGTGACTGTAAAGCTGAAAGTAAAAACGGTATCATTTTGTCAACAAGGGTTATACTTCTTCTTCTGCTCATCTGTTCCAGTTTTGTGCATCGCTGCTTTCCTGACTCTAAAAAGAAGAGGGAAGTTTGCAGATAAATGTAACTTTTGAGACTAAACCTTAATTTTAAATGAATCAGATGGTGATCAGAGGGTTGGTGTGGAGTTGAGCATTTCTTCCCTTTGATCACATCAAGCTCGAAAAATGCAGATTTAGTGATTTCAGGCCCCTAGGCACACTAAGGCACCCTAATAGTTTATTCTCAGCCTTTCACTGATTGAGATTATTGTTAATATTAAAGAGGTTAGTGATGGCTATGGATGGAATCATCTTCCTTGGTTTGTCGCCTGTTTACAGCATAAACAGCTCAATGAAAGCCAGTGATGGAAAGTGATGCATTTAGCCTTTTCTGCTACATTCTCCCTACTCTCCACTACATTTCAGATATTATAGTTATTTAAGGACTTTTACATATAGTTTCAAGCTTTCTAAACTCAAAGGTTGGTATTGAGCCAAGGGCCAGGGCATTGTTTTTACTTATTGGTATCGGCTTTATTGAGCATCATTCTGATTATTTGTTTCAGTCAGCTGTCACTTGTGTTTTTACTTGTGAAGCTTTAATGCACAGCAACGCAAGGAGTGCAGCCGTCATCAACTCTCCAACTCACCGCTGGGACCAGCGTGTGGCTGCACATTCTCTCTCCTCTCTTATATTAGTTGCTCCTCCTCTCTCTCCCTCTTTCTTAAATTGAGTTTTCTTGTATTATTACCATCCTCTTTCGCTATTCTCATGAGGTCCGAGGGAAAAGTGTTTCTACCTGTTCTGAATGTCCACACTGCTAGGCGGGTCGGAAAACCCTGCTGCCTCCTCCTGGCTGCATCCCACTGCCTGCCTGATCTCTCTTCAACAACTCTGTGTCTTTTGTTTGCCTTTGAAAGTCTTGACATCATGAATTATGCACACAATTATAAGAGTGCATACTTTCCCACAGTCTTTCTCCCTCTCCTGTTTTTGTTCAAATGAAAAGTGATAGACGTCATTGTGTCAACACTGAGAAAAGAAGTGACATTCAAACCCTGCCTCCTTTTACACCTCCATACAACTGCATAACGATGGCTTACAATGGGGGCCATTGTTGGATTGTCTGTTTCAGAAAGTTACAATAATTATTAGACACAGCTTCCTATTTCCACCTTCAGAAAGGTGTGGGACAACAAACAAAGACCTTTAAGCGTTTCTCAATGAATGCTTTATTTTCCCCTTGTCTTTTGGAAGGCCCACTGAGTTGAAGGAAGCATTACATTAAGGCTCAAACATCAGACATTCAGCATCCAGCAACGAGTGTGTTGAGGTGTGCGTGTGTGTGCAGTCGCAGCTGCATGTGAGGCACACTAACTGTGATAAAAGAGGTCCTTAGAGGTTATTTTGTAAGTTATTGCCATACCATACTATAGGTTAGAAGAGGAGAATAATCCCCATGGGGTCAAAATACATTTTTAAGTGTTTTTATCACATTTGTCTTGCTATACGTTACATATAAACCAGTATCTGGGCCAAGAAGGACTGTACTTTCGGGTATTCTTAATGGTATTTTAGAGTTTGAGCAATAAAAAAACTATAAAAAGTTAGTTAATGTGACTCATCCTGCACTCGGGGGCATTCATTCATGTCCAACTTTCTCGCTTATGACTCCGCCAGAACCGAGTGTTACATTACATACATCTATAATGGCTGGGCCTCACTGAATACTGTACAAAAGCACAACTTTATCACTTTATTAACTGATTTTAGTGAAACTGGATAATATTTTATGAAGGAATATTTTCAGTGTTTTCCTCTGATCCTCCAGTCCTCTAGCTACTCAACTTCAACTCTGTGATTTACAGTTTCTTAATGGATAGATAGCTGGCATAGTCATACCTGTCAAACTGACACCATCGGTCTTGGTGTCCCGGGTCTTGCTGTCTTCACTGGAAGGTTCCAACCTAGTCCCTCCCTAGCAGCCTGTTTTTACAGGAAACATGTAAATATGTGGAAGCAAATAGCTCTCTGTTTCTGCTAATTACCTACCTAATAGTAAAGCTGTGAACACAGATATGTGTTTCAAACTTCCTCTCCTCTCTGTCACTTCGCAAGAGAGAGTGATTTAATAAAGGTCTCAATTAAAATGGCTTATTAAAAACGCTGCTCTGAAACAGAGCATTTATTGATCACTGTCTGCTACAGATCTTCATTTGTACAGGAGGTTGTACGTCCAGTCGATGAAGATGACAGCAGAGAGTTTCTGTCACCCTGTTGAGTATAATTAACTCATCATACACTCCTCTGCCACTTTGTCAGACTCTCACCACATTGTCAAGCAGTATGTCTTTTTGTGGATTGAGCCAATAATTGTGTAAGTAGCTACTGTTTGGTAAAATATTCTGGTAATATACTGGTTTAAAACGATCAGTCAAATTAATCTTTGCTTTCAATCGGCAAACATCACCAACACACTAAATGCTTTTTTGATAGTCAGTTACATGCAGCTCTGTTTTCTCAACCTCAAACTCTGTCTCTGTTGGCCACTACTCTGAACATAAAACAGAGGTCTGCACATATTCGACCCAGTCCAAAACTGACCTCTGACGTGCATGAATTAAATTTCAAAAAAAGAGACCTAATCTGAAAATACATCCAGTCTGAAATAGATCCAAGGATAATTAGACCTCATCTAAAAAGTGGTGAACCTGAACTAATCAGCTGATCTTTAATGTCAGGTTGTGAACCCTGAGCAGGGCCGTCACTCGCTGACATTTACAGTAGCAGCAGTGCTCGACCACGCGCCGGCTACTACAGCTGAGGCCAACAGAGAGAGAAGCCGGGGAACTACTAATAAGCACATCAGAGATGCTGGGCCCTGAACGCAGCACTGGCTGCCTGAGGAGGCGTTCACATTCACAGGTAGACAGAGAGAAGTCAGGGCCGCTGGGAGAGAGTCACACAGCCTCCATACATAATGAACCAGGCTTTGATATTCAGCCGAAGGATCCCAGAGAAGATTAACATGCAGCTTCCACCCACAGCAGCTCCTCCCGGGAATGCAACCCCTCTGACCTCCACTGATGAGCTACTTTATCATATTAATATGCTAACGATGCTATTATTAGTGTTATTATCTGCGTGTACAGCCAGGATTTATCTAGGAGAATAAAAATCACACAAAGATATGCTTCACTCCTCCTTAACACATGTATCTTATATCTCCAAATGTAATAACCAGCGATTTTACAAACCACACAATATAACTTGAAAAGACTAGATGTGAACTAAACAGCTTTGGATTGTTCCTTTAAGGTAAATCCTGTAATGAGTGTAAATCAGTGCTGACTCATCTCTTTGAACTCCTTGTCACTCACCCTCCTATTGGAGGTCATTTGCCTAAATTAAAACAAATGAATCATTGTGATTTATTTAAACATAAGGATCTATGACTCCAGATTATTTTTTACAACAATGTGTTCTTCTTCATATTATTAAAGTATAAATAGATAAATGAAATGCTGAATGCTAAAAAATGTGTTGCTTAAATCAGTCGCCACATATTGATACAGTACATACCCAAACCCATTTCTGCCAGGGAAGAATAAATAAGTATGGGAATGACTAAATAAAAATACTTATGGTAAGTCAAAATCATAACATCATTTTCAGCACATGGTTTTGAACAACAGGTAGGTAAAATACATAAAAATCTTCACTATATTACAAACAAAGAAGCATTTTTTTAATAAACTAAAAGCACAAAGTAGCACATAAAGCTGCACCAGAGTCAATTGTGTGGCTGCAGGTAATACAATAATCTATTTATGCTGGATATGCAAGTATTAAGATACTCTTTGTATAAATTAGATCATGTTATGACAGTCTTAGTAAGGCCCGTCTTCACACTTAAACTGAAAGTCTTCACTCTAGCAAAAAGAGACGACCATGACACGCGACGAACCACGGAGCTCACTACGATTTTTTTTGGTGATACATTTATTCTGCTTCTCTTTATAAAAACTGTGTGTGAGCAGCGATTAGTTCTGTGCCGCTGCTTATCTTCTTCATGAGCCTCAGAGTTGTGGAGAGAAAGTCAATACCAACCCCAGTTTTATTGCCTGCCATCCATAGCTGTCGTTTAAGCAGCATTTTTGTTTTTTCATCTTGTTGTTTCATCTTGAGGGGAAAGGTCGCTCCAGGCCAAATAAGGGGATTTATTACCAGTTTACAGCAGAGGAACAGATGAACAGGAACATACTGAATCCTAATGTCTACAAAACCTGAAACTTTTTCAGTGTGAAATAAACATCAGACAACCTCTTACTGGGTTTGCTAGTGAATAGTGTTTTATTCTGGGTCAGGACCATTGTGACAACTTGTTGGACTCAATCAGGGCAGGGTGTTTTTTACATGAAATTAATTATTTTTAAACATCCATTCATTCACTTTCGTTTGTGCAAAACAAAAAGCAGACAGGCCTAGAGCTACAACTGTGGTCATTTTCTTTGCTGATTTATCTGCAGAATATTTGTCTATATAACAGTGAAAAATACAGGATCAAAATATACAAGGTGATGTCATTAAATGATTTATCCCAAAATATCCAGTTTACTATAATGTAAGACTAATAAATAAAAGCTGCACATTCTCACATTTGAGAACCTGGAATTATCAAATATTGACATTTTTGTGTAAAAAGGACATACACGACTGATCAACTTTCAAACTGGTTGCAGATTCATTTTATTTCATTTGACTAATGGATTAATCAACTAATTGTTGCAGCTCTAGACAGACAACGATACAACAACATAACATATATGCCAACATAAGACATGATTGTTGATTGATAATACCATCGCAAATTCAGATATGCTCGAAATGTGTGGCATCAGTGGTGTTGGCATTGAACCAAGCTATACATCCCAACCCTCACCTATGGTCATGAGCTTTGGCTAATGACCTAAGGCGTGAGATTTCAGGAAAAAGAAGGTCAAATTAGTGTCTTTGCAGGGTGGCTGGTCTTACCCTTTAGGGCAGCTTATACAGGTGGCAGCCTGACAGGAGGCAGTGCTCGTCAAGGTACACTATTGTCCTATTTCCTGTCACCTACGCATTTCAGCTCAGCAGAAGAGCAGCAATTTTATAACATTCACTCTCAATTGGAATGACACAACTCAGATATCCAGAGTTTGGGGTGTAACGGCTCCTCCTGTATGCCTCACTGTGGAGGTCTCTAAGGCATGTCCAACTGGGACAAGACCCCAGGCCAGAATCAGAAAGCCCTGGAGGGTTATAAGGCTGGGTTAACAAACCTAAAGTAATTTATTTTTTCCAACTAACTTGATAAAACTGCAGTTTAAGGGGGTTTATAGCTTTAGATTCACTCCAACAAATTCTAGTTGAGGGACATTGAAACTGCAGGAACATCCAGATTCTTTGCCTCATAATTGGATCTGCCTGTACTGGAGGTTTCAATAAAGTACAGTATGTGCTGATAGTGGGATTGCATAGATGCTCACACAAAATATAGAAATTATCTCAAAAGTTTTTTCTGCAAGTTCAAGAATATCCTATAGTGACACAGCAAAGAGTTCATGTTGATGTATATCCATAAAACCCAGCTCCATATTAGGTTAGTAGATGGAAAACCTGTCCAATGTCCAATAACTTCAGGGTTACAATCAGCTTAGATCAACATGATCCACAATTGTTTGGACAAAATTATTTGAAGCCTTGGTGGTTTGATGCAGAGCTGACCAATTTGGCCTTTGGGTGCAATGATAATTCACATATTTATTCCCGTTTTGATTGTTCTTGGTAGTACTTTATGATTTTGTATGTGCACTTATTCCTGTCTGGTTCATCCACCTGGACTCTTCTGACCTGCAGCCTGCTGCTGACGTTCTGATTAATGAACTGCTGCTCCACTTTCACTTGGGCCTCAGCTGCTCTCAGATCAGACTTCCGCAGTCTGAGCTTTAAACCAACTCTGCTTTGATCAGACAGGAAGGTGTCGTCCAGGTCACAAAGACAGAGCTGTATAGTCACAGGATTAAGGCCTCCATTAACCTCCCCAACCTTCATAAACTTCCCCCTTCAGAGGATTTAAAAGTTTCATGATTCTTACACAGAGTGAAGACTTTGTCATCAGATGGAAATATTCTGGATGTTGTGTGAATCATTGTAGACACATTTCCCAAAAGAAATAATAATAATCCATGTCTTTGCTGTCTTTGTTTGCTCAGTATGTTACAAACAGTCTTTCAGTATCGGAACTGGTTCCAAATTCGTAAGAACTGGGGAGTCTTTAAGAAATATGCTTTTTCAGTTCCACTTACTGATTCCCGAATGTGAAGTTTGGAAATGGTATGCTATCCTCCACCATGCCAGTTATGGATTTGTCAACATACATATGCAGCGTTAACTGTACTATACGTACATATTGCATGTTTATTATTATTTTTCTAAACTAATTTTGTCTCACACACTGGGAACCACTAACACCAGAGCTATGACTTCTTCCTATGGAGGGTATGACTGTATGTATCACATTTCATGGCAGACCATCTAATAGGTGTTGAGGCATTTCACTCAAAACCACAAGTATCAGCCTCATAGTGAGGAATATGGACTATACCATGTTTACATTTTATACATATCTGTATTCTTGTCATCAAAATTTTCCTGATTTATTCTGTATTCTTGTCATCAAAATTTTCCTGATTTATTCTGTACATGACATCTATTGCATTTTCGACCATCCTGGGCGAGGGAGCCCTCCTCTGTTGCTCATTCTTAGGTATCTTCCAGTTTTTTGGGGAGTTATTCCCTATTCAAGTTGAGGGTGTCAGGACAGAGGGTGTCGTATACTGTACAGACTGTAAAGGCCCATGAGAAAAATGTACTCCCTGTCCGCTCCCGTGTTAGGATGGTAAGAAAGAAGTATTCAGATTGGGATATATGTGACTTTATTTTATAAGAGTGGTTGGCCTTCCAGCACTTTCTCCTTTACTCTTTTCTGAAACATGTCATGCTGCCCCTCTGACCTTCACACTGTTCATGGTGTTGGTTTTGTAATAACAGCTTGTGTCGGAAAGGCCGCATAAATCACTTCAGAGCTTGTTTTTTCTCTCAGGCCCACAAATGAGTTTATGCTTCGCTGTCTGTCATACATTTTCATAATGATTCCTTGATGTGTCGTTGGAATTACCAGCGTCGTTGTTTTGGGCTCTTGGGGGGAAACTCACCATCTGTCGCCACGTTTCCTTCCTTGTTCTTCTTCTTCTCCGTGTTTGTGGCTGAGCGGAGCCCCATGGAGGATTCCCCGCTGTCGGTTTGACACTCAGTCAGAGGACCATTAACCCGGGCGTTGACTTACGTGAGGCGGTTGCCATGGCAACACGGGTGGTCTCTGAGCAGTGGTGACGGTTGGCGGAGTTGTGTGGGAGCGTGTGCACAGGTGTGTTGTGACAGATGCTGGAGGGTGGAGAGAGAAAACAGAGGTTTGTGCTGCCTGGTTGAGCTCTGCATGCTGTGTGTGTGTGTGTGTGGTTGAGCTTGAATCTCTGATAACGCTGAGTTGATGTTTCCTTCTGCTGCAGCAGACGGTTGGTTTTCACCCCGAAACAAGTTTTATCAACATCAACGATGGTGACGAGAGAGAATACAAACATTGTAATGCTTCCTGTCACAACTGAAAGCACACAGATGCTCTCGGCCTTTTACCAACAACATCCATGTGGATGCAGCTGTGTCTCATTCCAGTTCTGTCCCAACTCAGTATGCATTTATTGATTATAAAAACAAATTTACTGCTGCATTTAAGAAGTTACTGACTTTGTTTTCAGACAACAAACTCTTTTTTTGATCCATCTCTAGTGGACACGTGCTTATAAGAGTCTGGAAACATCTGGAAATTTTAGAGGCAATCCACTCCTCATGGCTTTTATTACAGTTAAATATAGTGTTTTGCACCTAAAATTCAGGCTTATGGTTGCATGTTATATGCTGTCTCATTTGATGACAGTTGAAGTTATTTTAAAGGTCCAGTTGTGTAACAATTAGGCTCTATTGTCAGAAATGGAATATAATTTGCATCCAACCATTACAGTAAATAGTTATTTAACCTAATTTATTATTATAATTTTGAAAACTCAGGTGTTGCAATGGTGTTGATTTTGTTTGGTATTGTGACTATAAAGTGAGTTATATTGCAGTCCACTCAGGGTATGGGATCTGTGTTACTGTGGATCAAGTCTGTAAATGTGTCCTCCTGTCACTAAAGACCCGAAGTTACACTTGAGAGCCTTCACAGCAAACTGCAGACAAAGATAACAACACAGAGAATCAATAGGCTCGTATTGGCTCATAAATACAGCAAGGAGCCTAATGATGCGTTCAGGCTCATCTGTCAAACTGATATGCGGAGAGAGAGAGAGAGAGAGAGAGAGAGAGAGAGAGTCGTGGTGTTTCTCTGCTCTGTTGTTGATCCCGTTTAAATTAAAGACATAAATTATCAGTAAATGATCGTCCAGCTGCTTACATGATAGAGCTCCAACAGTTAAACAATCCACTACTGAAAACGTTTATACAGCTCACAGTTAATGATGAGTTTGGAGGTCCAACTGCAAGAGCCCTCTTAGTTTAGTATTACTGTTAAAATTATTTCCTTGTAATTCCTGATTTTTTTTTTCCAGTGTGTAATGTTTTTTTACTTCTAGTTCATGTCAATTATTTTATTTACTGCTGCTGCAGACAGAACCAGGGCTTTTATTGAAACAGGCTTATATTTGAGGCAGGCCTTTATTTTGTATTTCCCCTTGCTGTATATTTGATGGTTCTCCCAAAGATTCATTGGCGACTTGAAATAGCCCTGTGATTGACTGGAGACCTGTCCAGGGTGTACCACACCTCTTCCCCAATGTCAGCTGGAATAGGCTACATCCCCCTGTGACCTTTACCTACCTAGCAGGTACAGCTAATGGTTGTATATGTTAGTAAGAAGTAGTTAGTAAGAAGTTCTGATTCTACTCATTTCCAGTAGCTCCCACTTAACCATTTTTGTGATCACTGTTAAGCTCCTGTCCTGTCCAATCACTTCAAGCATTATGTTTCACATTAAAAGTGTTCCAGTGGCTCAAAGGGCACAATCTCTCTCCATTTCCTGATAGGCTTTTAATTTGAAAACTCTATGTTGAATTTCATTATCAGTAACCGTGATCGAAAAAACAGCATAGTAAACAGATCCAAACGCATTTGTCACTACGACACAACAGGAAAGTGCAGCCCAATATTCAGCACTTTGACTTTTCTACCAGTCAGCTGGAGAGTAAAAACTCATAACGACAGCTGGTTATGAGCCAAAGTATCAGCCTGAGCAGACAAAATTATCAGCTACAAACACGAGTCACTAGATTTATTCCAGTAAATGAACCGAGCAGAGTCGACCATCTGTTGGTTTAATGAAGGCTGATGGAATTATTACTGCTGAATTCAGTCCTTCAGACCATGATTTAAGTAAATCCTCCTGTTCAGATCATCACATTTTATCTGCATGTATTGAAGTGAGAAGTAGTTTCAGTGTCAGCAGAAAGAAAACAGTTCAATGACAGATATTTGAGTCATGAGACCAAGATCTTTGTACATGATACAACTAAATGAAAAGTTATTTTTTCTGATATATTTATCAAAGTTTCGGGGTGCCCAGATAGCTCACCTGGTAGAGCCTCATTCACCAAGGCCGAGTCCTTGCTGCAATGGCCATGGATTTGAACCCGTCCTGTGGCCCTTTGCTGTGTGTCATTTCCTCTCTCTCCTCCCTTTACTGTCACTACTATCGATTACAGGCAATAAAAAGCCCAATATATATATATATTAAAAATGTATTCTTCACTCTTTCTAAAGTTACTAAAGGTGTTGCTTCTACTCCAGCCAGTTAGGAAGGTGCACCCAGACTTAGCTTTGACATCCCTTAATCAAGTGAAGACGTTTGACTAAAACATTTCATCTGAATCTCACTCTTCATTTACATTTATTAATTCAGTATAATAAAGTATATTAAGTATAGAGTAACACTAGTTGTAACACTAGTAACTTGTTTCCCCTTCAATCATTTCCATTATCTATGAATAAGTTTTCCTGCTGACACAAGATGTCTCCTACTTCACTGTAAAGTCCATTCTCAGTGGATTTGCACTGGTGGCTTCAAGTTTCTACATCACACTGTATAAGTTGCAAACTGAACCATGACTGACTACTGACAAACTATTTGTAATGTCGCAAATCATGATTTCCACTTTTAGCATATGCATCTGAAAACATCCTTTATACATCATTCCAAAGCTCAAACATCCAAGTGTATGTACAAGAATGAAAAACTTATTTTTGAGTGGAGGGGAACTGAGTGGAGTGTTTGAGGGCATGAATGATTATTTTCATGGCGTGAATTAGTAATTACACAGCTTGAATTTAATTTCAGAAAATAATAACTTGAGGACATAAAATTAATAATTTGATGGATAGAATTAGTAATTCAAGGTAACAAATTAAAGGGAGGCTTCAAGTAAGAAGTCCTGTTTATATTCACTGTATCCTCAAGGTCTAACGGACATGTTAAATCTACTTCCTTCCAGAAAATATTTTCAAAGATGAATTTTGAAAAAATTACAGCCTTCTTCTTTCTTGTGTTTGTTGGCAAATTGCACATTACCACCACTGAATGTCGCTCAGCAAAAAACAACAAATTGCCTGCGCACTCATCTCATCAAAATATTGCTCCATAGCACCACTAGTGCCGAGGAAACCTGTACGCAATTTGAGTGCACCAAACATTTTTCATTATTTGAGACCAGATGGCATTTCTCATTTGATGTTATGATTATAACATTTCTGCTAATTCAGATTTTCATTAAGTCAATGTGAAAACGTTTTGCGGTATCATATTAGACAGTTAACAGAAGGTAAACAGTAAAGTTGAGGTTATGATCATTATTGTTAAAGATGGTATCTGACTGTCTTTCTGAATCTCAGTGCACCTGTCGCCATCCTGTAACTCTTTCCCTCATCGGTTTTTCTCCTCAGATGTACATCCAGACGGCCACACTGACCGTCTCCCTCAGCCTCAGCGCCTCTGTCTCTCTGGGCATGCTCTACATGCCGAAGGTCTACATCATCATCTTCCACCCCGAGCAGAATGTCCCCAAACGCAAACGCAGTTTCAAGGCCATTGTCACTGCCGCAACCATGACCAGCAAGCTGTCGCAGCTGGCGGCTGAGCGGCCCAACGGCGAGGTGAAGACAGAGCTGTGCGAGGGTGTGGAGGCCAGCGGTGAGTTGGGACGGGCTTGTTACCATGTTCTAGTATGGTGCAACCAGGTCTCTGAAATCCGAACAGTAATTTAGTTTAGTTTAGTAAATTTAACATAATTTTATTATAGTAATTAAAATCAGTATATGAGTTATCTCAACAAAGTTACAAAGCGCTCCACAGGAAAAATGTAAGACAACAATAAAGAAAAGGCAGGACTTACAGGTATACACTGGCACTGCACTTACAGTTCTGGCAGGGCAGAAAATTGACAAAAAGACTAGGAAAGATGGTGTCTTATCACAGTGCATTGATCCATTCTACCTCAGATGTTTGTCCATGGATATTACATGGCTGTATGCTTGATCTGATGAGAGTGCTGGAGGCAGCTGAACTGATGAGAATGGGTGTCCATATACTTTTGGCCATATAGTGTATTTCTGTAGGAAATAAGAGGATTTTGAGGGACTGCTATTTTAAGATACCTTAAAGGACTTTACAGTCAGCCAGCAAGTACTGATAAACAAGAAAAAGACAGTTTATAGTAAATACTGTTAATTATTTTCTGAACAAAGGTACTAAAAGAAGAAGGGTGTCAATTTCTCTGTTAAGTCTACAACGTGGAGATGAAGGTAGACTCGGAGTGAAGCCTTTCTGCAGTAATGAGGATTTAACAGGAAGTTGACTTGAGTTTCTTTAGATGTCATCTGAGACCAGATATGATGAAGCTGAACTGTTTACAGCTCAGAGTTATACTTCAAAGCTACTTCTTGGTCCGTCAGCAGAAAAGTGGGAGTCGGATTGTTTACTCATCAGAGACTGAACTGATCTGCTTAATCTAACAAGCAGCAGCTCTCACATCAGTTTTACTTTTGCAACCTTACACGAGGCAGAACTTCCTCTTTAATCCTGCAGAGTGTTCAGTGTGAGGCAAATAAGTCACCAAGGATCAAAATATGAGATGCTTGTGAGTCCTTATTTACTCCTGCTGGATATTTTACCTTTACCTTTAATATCAGAATCAGAATCAGAAATACTTTATTGATCCCCAGGGGAAATTTGTTAAATAATAATATGGTTCATTCATTCACACATTCAGCCACAGTTTTCCTGCTTTTCCACCATGTTACACCTTAACTCGACCCTACATGCTCTCTTTTGGTATTACGTTTTAGATAATACTTGGTGCTTTTTTGCGACATATCAAAAAAAGCATCCCTTCATATCTTCTGTTATAAGAATAGCAGCTCTTTTAGTGTGCGTAGTTTGGATGAGCGAAAGAGAAAGAGAGAGAGAAGGAGTGGTGAATGTGAAAGAGAGAGGAAAAGTTGAGAAGTGAAGCTGTCAGACCAGCAGTTGATGTACAGTGTAGGTTACAATTTCGATTGGGAAACAGAATACTGCCTTGTGTCATCGGTTATGGTGTCATAAGACTGTGGGGAATATTTTCTGACCACACATAAGGCCCCTATTATCAACTGAGCATAATTTTATCACCACAGCCCACTTGAGTATTGTTGCCAACCATGTGCATCACTTTAGAGCCATAGTCTACCCACTCTATATCTATCTGAACACAATCCTATAAAAGTCAAGGAGATTTCAAAGTACTTGGTGATGTCTGGACCGCTGACTCCAGATTAGCTGTGATATCTCCAGGGCCTCTCCTCAGTCGTTGTGTGCAAGATTTACAGCCTGGTTATTCTATAGCCTTGCTTCATGTTTTCAGTTGATGTGGAAAGCCTATACATAAACAGTAAGGCAACCAAGGGCTTTCATATCACCTGCATGTCACAGCCCCAGGCTATGCAAAGATCTGTATGGCTGAATGGAAAGTGTCTGTGTTCACAAAGTGTCCAAAACTACCCCGGAGGTACCTTAATGACATCTGGGGGAACTTCTTTGCAGGAGGAGATCAATGAATTTGTTCACGTTCTAAACAGCTAATATGGTCCCACAGCATATGTACCATCTTAGCCTTAGCTGAACTATAAGAAACATAATTGATTCTGGTAGCTGCCACCTATTTAGCCATGTCTTAGGGTGACCTTCCAGTTCTTTTGAAGAAAAATAAACGTTGAGACTCCTCCAGGCCAGATTGCGCCCTGCTCAGCCTTGGGGAACTTTGTCTCACTAAGATTGATTTTAAGTTCAGTGGCCAGTATTATCTGCAGGTCAAGGGGGTGGTGATGTGGGAACGGTTTACCCCAGCCTATGAAAATATCTGGATGAATGAAATAGGTCCCTTTTCCCTGAGTCTGAAACTCCTTTCCCAGTAGCTCTAATACATTGGTGATTTCTTTGGAATATGGCCTCATTCCCAGGAGTTCAGCTAATTTGATTGGTCCACCCCACTTACATGCCTTTCCTAGACGTGAGCACTTTCAAGGGCATGGGACCCCTAAAGGGTTGATGATGCACTGAAGTTGCACACGCTCACATGACACCTGAACCATCATTATTTGCTCCAGGTGCAGTTGAATGACATGAAATGATGAATGGATTGTACTTGTATAGCACTTAGTAGTAGTAGTCTTCTGACCACTTAAAGCACTTTTACACTATACATGTCGCATTCACACAGTGATGGCAACACTCATCATAAACAGAAATTAATCCATTCATTCACATTCACGCACAGCATCAGGGGCAATTTGGGGTTCAGTATCTTGCTCAAGGACACATCGACATGCAGCAGGAGGAGCCGGGGATCAAACCACCAACCTTCTGATTAGTGGACCGATTGTGCATGAATATTTGAGTTTAGATAACTTTTCATTAATCTTGTAGGTTGTTAACTCAATCAGCCTTTCTGCACAGCGAAAATATGAGTCTTTCCTGATGGGGATGCTAGATCTTTTAAGAATTGTTAGCCTAATGTTAGTTTGGATGCTCAGTAGCTCAGCTCTATATCATTCATTACTTGTAACTTCCTGGTTATCTGTTGACTGACCAGAAATCAGCTTTTGAACTTAACCTGCATAGGACTGCAGCGAGGTGAAAGCAGGGTGCCATTTTACCAAACTGCTGTTTGCTTTTCTCTCCTTAGTGCCACCAACAAAAAACACCTATGTCAGCTACACCAACCACGCCATGTGAAAAAATGATGCCTTTGACACGAGGACGTCCTGGGACATTTAACAAGCAGATTTCTGTCACACTCAAAGGAGACGTCACCAGAGCCCAAGACAAAAAGGAGGTGCTCTGAACAATCTGAAGGATCAGAACGAAGTCCTGACAAACTGAACCATTACATTTGTGGTATTTTTATGTTTACAGACACACAAACAGGGAACAGGCCCGAATGGCGCGAAAAAAGTCAAAATCATCCAAGAAACCATGAAAGCAGGAGGATGGTAACCTGAAAGACAAAAAAATCTATTAAAATAAGTCTTCAAAAAGAAATACAAAAAAAGTTATTGTTGGGACCAACCATATTTGTTGTTATTCTAATTGTACGTTTAAAAAAAAAACTTGTGGTTGTGAAAATTTCTGATTCTTGTCTCATGTCGTCCGTCCGTCGACCTACATTATGAGATGAGTCCGTCGCTGTTTTTGGCTAACTGAATGGTAGCTGTTGGTTGTGAAATGTCCAAATGCCATGGTTGAATTGAAGCATGCCCGTTTTTTATACAAATGATCTATTTATAATAAAGGAATGTTTCACAAGTCGGTGCCATGCTACAGTCTGTTTGAATAAGAGTACATAAGAACAACTGAAGAGAATGTACATTGTTGATGGTTGTTGGGATGTCGTTGATTTTCCAATCAAACAGCGGTTGTCTTTTCAGTAGAAACAAAGTGTTTGTGCTTCTTACTGTTGATTCTTCAGTGCGAGTACAAAGCAAGTTCGACATAGCCAGGCTTTCTTTGCCATAGCTGGTTCAACAAAACCGAAAACCCCAGTCAAAGATAAAGGGTATTACAACAGTGGTTATCATCTTTTTTTCTTAACCCAGGCTTTCATTCACAACATCATACACTACCTATTTGAGTTAAAGATAAATGTTTGTATGTGTGAATGGGACTGTGATATTAAATTCTAGGTTTTCCAAAATAACATTAACAAATTCATTAACAAATGTTAATGAAATGGCTGCTGGATGTTGTTGGGTAGCTAGCTAGCTGGTCAATATTTATTATTTATTGGCCAATTATTTTTCCCACCGGGGAAACCAGACCTATCACCAATCAGAGATCAGAATCAGAATCAGAAATACTTTAATAATCCCCGTGGGGAAATTACTAGATGTGAGTGTTGATACAGAGCCATGCCAGCACTAACTGAAAACATGTTAGCCAACCACCTTGCCACATGCTAGTGAGTAAGCTGGCCAGTTCAGTTGGCTACAGGACAATAATTTCATTAGTTAAATCAAGAGACATGTTTTATTTGTCTTTTTGGAGCAGCTTACTCCAGCAGTGCAGTGCTCAGAGCGGTGCAAGTAAACAGTTGGTATGAAACAGCTAATATGGTTGCTCCCTCCATTTTAGATGCCACAGTTCACCGTTTCCTTTAAAGGTCACATCTGTCAAAATAGTTTGCTGTTGGTCAACAGTGCAAATTTGCTTCTCAGAGTTCACTAAAGTTGAACCTGAAAACTCTGTACAAATTTACTTCTTCTATGTGAGCAAATCCACTGGATTGCAGAGATTCCATTGAAATTAACTGACTGCCGCTTTAATGTAAAGATGTGAGACAGATTGGGCTCACAGATACCTCCTGGTGGTTGTTGGTGCACACAACAGCTCCTGCACCATAGAATTAATAAGCAGATGACCATTCACTTTGGAGAAGTCTAGCCAAATGAAATAAGCAACCAGCGTAGATTACTGTAGATCCTCTTCACTCACTCCACTGGAGCTGCTGCAACATCTATGTTTGTCCATATAAAAGGAAGTGTTAAAATGTGAGTTCTGCTTTCACAAGAAATAATGATTTTTATTGTGTGAATAGAGGATGATAGATAGGATGTGACAGGAGAGATATGTTTGTTAAGGGGAAGAGAAGAAACGGGAGCAAATTCGACATGCTCCTACATGATGCGGCTGCAGAGCAGGAAATGAACAGAAACTCCATCCACTCTGGATTTGACCTTTAAGATCATGCAAACCTGAGTCTGGCAGGAAACTTAGCACAGTGTGTGCCTCATTACAGACTTTAAAAAAGACAAACAGTCAATGTGATCAATATGTGCTTTGGAACAGGAGAGGTCAGATCAATACACGCTGCCAGAGAGAACTCCTCATGCATGTAATGAATATTTCTGCATCTCTTGGCAGAGAAGAAGAAGAGGACAGGTATAGTCTGAGTGATGAAGCCTCTAGGCATCCTGCTTTTATTTCCCCCGACACAGCTCCCATTTCTCGCGCTCGCAGCCAGCTGAAAGAAAAGAACCTCAATCTTCACACTGAAATAAATACTGCTTATCTGAATTTCTCCACAGGTTTAGATTTTTCTGTTTGATCAGGTGTTTGCTGTCCTCAGGCTCAAGTGTTTAACAGTTTAACAGCTTTCAGGTAAGAGTTTGTAATTCCTGCTTCAGGACGTCTGTACTCATTACACTCCAACTGCGTCTAAAAGGTGGCTTTTATGTTTATCTGCCTATTCTTGTAACTGTTATTAACTTTTTTTAACATTAGACAACATTATACTGTTATATTGTGCACATAGTGTGCTTTCTAAAGGTGTCGAAAGTGAGTATAAGAAATCAAAAGACGCGGACGTGTTTTATCTTGATATTTGTAGAATACATTAAGACTACCCAGATGTCAGTTGTACTGTGTACTGTACACAACAAAAATTTGCTTAAATGTCATGCCACATATCTGTGTATGACTGGATAGGAGGAAGGGTCATTGACATTAAAACTGCAAATTAACATTTTGACACTTTGGTATGGATTAAACAAACAAGATATAAGAAATGAATGAATAAAGTTTTGGTGTTGGTAGGTGGATTTTGTAATCTCTGGACACGTCTAGGCAAGCTCTTTTCTACCTATTTTCAGTTTTTAGTTAAGCTAACCAGCTGCTGGCTCTAGCTTTATATTTGACAGATATGAGAGTGAACTCAGTTCTCACATTTCAGATAAAGTAGCAGCTGATAAATACTAACATTGTCTTTGAGAAGTGGGCCATTAACTGCAGGGTGACGTCTGTCCTGCTTATGTCTGTAAAACCTTTTTGATGCTGTTCCTAACACTCCTGAGTTACTGAGTTTGATGTTTCTTCCATTTTACATTTTATTTTTGACAAATCTTCCCTCACAAGTTGCAGAAATATCACATTGTACCATATTATTTTACTGATCCCACTGTGTGTTGTTTAATGGGAAGAGTTTGGCAGCTCCTGGTGAGTCAGAATGTGTCTGTATTTTCAAATTTATTAAAAAACACGATGAGGAGCTCAAACTGGAGGGAAAAAAACCTTCACTCCCTGAATATGTCTAAAAGAAAAAGGTTAAGAGGTTGTTTGTTAGGTCACATGATTGATTTGTTCAGTAAATTGGAACTAATGTAACGGCAACCACTGACCCTGACAGCTCTAAAACACAAGGGGCCAATTATGTCTTAACATAACCTTTTATGTCTTATAGAAATTTTGATTTTGGGACAGATCGATAACCTGTCAGAAATAATAGTAGGACTTACCAGGACATAATGATCCCCTCAGGATGAATTGTAATATTGCTGATCCCCTGATTTTTCATCTAGCACCACCATTAGATCAACATTTGAATTAGACCAAATACCATACTGACATTCCCATCCCATCAGCCTAAACTGTACGTTAGTGCTAATGACAAATGTTAACCCATGCTAACCCACCATCCTAAGTCGATTAACGTGGCAAACATTATACCCGCTAAGCATCAACATGTTAACATGATCATTGTGATTATGTTAGCATGCTGACTTTAGCATTTAGCTCACAGAGCCGATAGCATGGCTGCAGACTGTTAGTTTTATTTAAACTGGAGCTTCGAAGATTGACTTTTGTTTAGATTAAATATGTTTTACTGCTTTAATTTTACAGCAAAAGTTACGGCCCATGAGCCACTGTTAGTTGTTTTATGACACAATATATATAAAGAAAATTCATCTTTTGTTGTTCAAAACATAGGCCTACCAAAGCCTTGAACTTCTACACCACAACTGAGCTCAAGACAAGACACCAAGAAAAAGTCGCCCAGTGTGTAATCTGTTTCCTCCTGCAGGAGAAAAGGCATTACCTACTGTATCTGTTTACTTTATTCAGCAGCTGTCTGTTCTAAGAATAAGTAGACCCAACACTGACCCTTGTCGTGAACAAGTGGATGACTGAAGAATCTGTGGCCAGTGTGTCGCTAAGTGTTAAATCCATCCAGTAGTAATAATCAATAATAATCAGCAGTTCTTCTGTCTGCAGTGAGTGTCGGGCTCAGCCTGAGGGAGAACCATCTGAAACAGAAATGTGACAGACCGGTCTGAATCTGTTCCCACAGAGAAAGAATCAGCCGAGCAGGTTGGCAGAACACACTGGTTGTATTTATGAAGTGACTGCCAGGAAGTAATCAGCTCCAGGGTGGACACAGCCAAAATAATCAACAAAAGGAAAATTAAATTCTTCCCACTGAGGTGTCCAAAATAAGGATTTAAATAAGAAGACAGGCTGCACACACACCTACATTATTAGATACTGTAGGAGAAGATAAGGCACCAAAAAGTGAGACAGCAATTCTAAATCTGTAAACATTGTTAACATATGTGTATACTGTGTCCCGCCAAGTGTCAGACTTTTGGTTATATTGTGTGTATCACTGCCAGTTTCTGTGAGGTTCCCCCACACTTTTAAATGCTGTATTGTATCATAAATACTTTACTGTATTGGAAACACAACAATGTATATACTGATGGTCTGTCCTTTCTATTATATTTTTATTGTTTTTTTAGGCTGACATTATATGCTAAATCAGACTGGAAACAAACCCTTCTTTTCTTCAGAATTTGGATAGGGAGTGTTATAAAAGGTTGTAATCCAGAAATTATATCTACGACCTTCAAGGATCACAACATGGTTGCATGAGGTCCTCCAGAGACTCCACCATGACTCTGCATCAGAAAAATGGTTAGAGGACCAAGGTGCCACCAAAAAAATTGGTAAATAAATGATGGGCCACCAGTGTGCTGAGAAAAAATGTCTTGCTGATAGTGTGAGAGCAGAAAAGTTGCCTGATCCAGGACACAGCAGCCTCTCACAGCATGCTGTCAAGTTCCCCAGAACACTGAAAAATGTAGTGCCAAGAGTGTGTCATTTGCAATAAGCAGTGGCCACGGGGAAAGGATCCTAATAATCTGGTAATTTCAGATTTGGTCATTTCATTTTATGGTAGCCAGCTAAGCATTTATGAAAATTACATATTTGCAGTTAAACAGCACTAAAGTTAGTCACCATAAGATACTGGTTATATCAGAAAAACAAGTAGCTGAACAGTCATTAGACAGGGGATGGGAAACAAAAGATCAATACTTAATCAGACACACACATACTTAATAGAGGGTAAGATGGACTGCCGACAGTCCGTTTCCTCTCTGACTGATAACAGTGATTCCAGCAGGTTCAGCTTCTTCCTCTCAGCAACTTATCTCCAGTAAACCACTCTGACACCGACGGGAAATCCTGCAACATCAGCTTAATTGGCTCTCTGACAGACACACTGTAGTTTTTTTCTCATTACTAAGCACTTTCATCCAGCCGCTGTAGGTGGCCCCGGGGCCAATTACTCTGTGAGAGTTTACATTGTTTCAAAAAAATCTGCATTCTAAAGACAAAGAGGTTAGAGGGGCCGCACGTGAATTCAAACACTGAGGAAAAGCTTATTAGTTTCATACTGAAATGGCAGAACCAGGAATAATGTCCTGTCTAATCAGCTGGCATCAGTTCCAGCCAGGGGCTGCACTGAACGTAAATGTGCCCTTCAGTCAAACTAATATGAATATTAAATGGAATCTACTTGCCTGTGACAAACTTTTGTCAGTAAAATGTCAATGCTCTAATTTTGTTGCAATTGGTTTGTTTCGTCTTGACTTTGCTGGTTTAGTGTTGATTGAAAGAGCGTCCACAAAGGCTTGGCATTGGCGTTTTGCCTTTATAAGGCAGCACGACAAAAAGAAGACTTTCTGTCACCCCTACTTCCTCCCTTTTGTAAATAACATAAGTAGTAAATAAATAAATGTTATCGCCTCGCAGGTTGTAGTGGTCTGTCAAAGGTCTCCCTTCTCTCGGCAGAGTGAAACATTGCACATTTTTGTGCTTCGACTGTATATACCTACATCCTTTGCTGTGAGGGAAGTAGCTCATCTACTCTTCTGCCTTTTAAGTAATATTCAAAATTGTACAATACTGTGTGCAAACCCCCGATGAGAACACAGAAACACAAGGTTTGAAAAGGCGTGGAATACAGTATTCCTAAATGCTTTAAATATTTCCACAGCAGTGAAGCAGCAGCTGAGAAGAGAGATCTTCTATCAGCACCTCCAGACTGCTGATGAATGCAGGAATAATTTAATAATAAAAACGGATGCTCAGATACTGTCATCCTCAATAATCAATATTTATTGTAAAGTTCAAGTAATGCCAGCTTCGTCAGCTCTCATATTAAAAATATATGGTCGTTCTGTATTTTCCCCCGTTTTTCACAGGAGCCTCGCCTTCATGTCATCAGCTGATTTCACAACTCGTCAGGCCTGATGGATTCTGACGCACAAAAGAAGGTTTATTTTTAACCTCTAGCTCTGAGGATCGAAAGGAGTGTCTGTGTCTGTGTGTGTGTTTGTGTGTGTGTGTGTGTGTGTTTGAGGGGGTTCACAGCTTCTCTCTGACTCTTGAATGTTTTAATTGGCTGCAGGTGGGTTCAGTCCCAGGTGGTCTGTGAGCTGCAGCGACACATTCAGTGGTCGTGGTTCAGAGGAGGTCATTTAGCTCAGAGTTGACAGCTCACCCTGATTTGGATACGACAGATATATACACTGTATATTTTGAATTCGTTACACGTAGTGGACAGGAGACAATTAAGACATCTATATATCTATCAACTAAAAACATATCTAAAGTGACAGTGATATATAAATTAAATCTAAAACACAGTACAAATAAAAATAAAGAATTTTTTTTAAAAGAAGAGATTTTAAAATATTTTCAAAAAAAGTAAAAAATTAAAAAATATGTTTTATTGAGAAACATAGAATAAATTATTAATTCCCAAAGTGATTTTGTAAGTTAATAGTATATAAGACATAAAATAGACAACATATGGCCATCTATCAGAGATTAGGTTGATTTTTGCTTGTTTTTTTGCGTGCAGTGATTTAAACAGGTTGTTGTAGATTGACAGCAGCTCTAAAGGTTTTGAATGTTTCAGACAAGATATTTCCAGTTTCACTTTTATTCAGAAACTGATCACTTATTTGATGCTGTCAAGGTAGTAGTTCATCAAGTCTTTACCTAAGTTCTTACACCCCCAAAGAATTGATTTTATTTTTATATTTTTTACATTGTTTTCCTTTAACTGCTTTTCCAAACGGGAGACACGACTGGAGGTGCAGAGCTCTTTTAAGGACACACACACAAACTATTTTCCTCAGGATGCCCGTAATAGCAATCCATCGCCTTAAAAATGCAAGCTTCACAATTTTCTCCAATTTTAGTTATCACTGTCTGAATAAAACCTCCAATTGCCCTGATCGGCTAAAATCACAGTGAAATGGAACATTTTCAGATTCTCTTCCAGAGAGATGACAGACAGAGAAGAAAAACATTTTGCCCCTGACCAACATTTAATGTTAAAGCAAGATAAGATTTGGTATTTTGCACTCTCAGTTGCAATACCACCATCATAAATATGGACAGCTCTACACATGCGTTTGTTGACTATTGTTCTTATATAAGTTGAGGCAGAGCACCTGGAGGACATCAGAGCGACAACCAGAAAACGTTTTATCCATAAAATATGACCAAAAAAAATCGAATGTAGGTTTAAGATACTTCCGGGTTGGCTTCACTTTTCAGACCAGGAAGCTCTGTTCATTATATATAGAGTCAATGGTTGCAACCAGTAAGCAAATGTTACACAGTGCAAGAGCAGGCGTACGGCGTGCAGAGTGGGAATGACGTAGACACTATTCACTCTTACAAGTCAGTAAATGATAGCGAGGCTGTTATTTTAAGGTAGAAAAGTCTCATAATGATGAAGTTAAAAAAAATAGACATAAGTAAAAGTCTAATTCTGCACAAATACAGAAAACTCGTCCGGTTTAATGGTAGATTTGGTTCAATAAAACAACTTGTAACAATATTTTCAGCAATCATTCAAATTGTCATCATTTTATCCCAGTTTTTTAATTTTTTAATAGGCCCGAACTGATAATTTAAAAAATATAACACTGCAAAAGTGAATCCCAAAGAGCTGAGTTTTGCATTTCACGCTCTTGATTTATGACCTGAGCAGACTGTGCCAAAAAAAAACAATAAAATGTTTTACCTGAACTCAAAATGCCATCTGTGATGAAACTGCAGGTGTATGTAAAGCAGGGGGGTGACTTCCAGCTCTGCTCTTTAAACTGTCCAGAAACTACAAATCCTCCCAGTTATAAATAAATGGAACTGGTGTAAACTACAATGGTGCCTGAAATGACAGCTTGTCTGTTTCTGCCTCAGCATCAGCTCTCTAAACTGCTGTCACACTCCACATTTTGTTGTCTTTTGTTGATTCTTTTTTGTTGAAAACCCATTATGCCTGACATTTTCTGAGCATGTTGGAGGAGAGGCGTGCACTCGCTCGATGCATTCTGGGTGTTTTATTTTTGCAGATTAAATATATTCATATTCAGATAAGGCTGGTCACAGTGCGAATCTTGCGTGATATTAACATGCAAATCAGATGGATGATTAGCATGTCAAATCTGCTGTTTCTATCTCACAGGCATCAGCGCTGACTATTTATAAACTGAACAATGAAAAATGTTTTTAACAAATTGACTTAAATGTATACATAAACATGAGCCTACAGACAGTGCAGAGGTGCAACAGCTTTCTTTTGCAGACCGGCCTTTACTGTACAGCAGAAACGTCAGATTGTTCCCTGAGGGGTCTGTTGGATTAATGGACCTGCTTTAAGTCAAGTACATCAGTACAGATTTTCCTCTCTGTAACTGTCAAAAACTATTGAACATAAGTAAAAAACAACTCCAGGTGCATTAGTACAATTAATTGTCTGCATTAACAGCTGTCATTACTGTCATTCAAAACTACAATAACTAAATAGTTGGGCCACAAAAACACATCTGACATATTATCAGCTTATTAAGTATGTAACATGTTAGCCACAACTACTGCCTGCTTCCACATCCAGAGGTCACAGAGCAACATGATCCTCTCATTGGAGTTGTGGTTACGTCCAATATTCAGTCCTTTTAGCTGTGGTTTAACTCCTGAGGAGAATATGTAACATTTCTAGTCCTAATTGATGAGCACTGTGAGTGACACCTTGGTATTTCTTTCATATAGATGCATTTTCAATTAACATTTTTCAAGCTAAAATCTAAAATAACTTTAATCATCATTGCATCATTGCATTTTTTGCATTGCTTTGGACAAAAGACAGCTTGAAGTGACAAGAAACTGTATCGTGCCATCTCAGGCTGTGTAATTTAATATTTTAGGATGCAGGAGACGATAAGTGATACGTTTGTTACAGGGATCTCGGTTTTTGTGTGTATGTAAACACACTCACTGAGCCTGATGTGTTCATCATCATCTGTGTATATTTTTAGCCATGCAAGTAACATTGCTCAATGGATAGCAATGTCAGTCTATCAGTTGGCCAATCCACCACTTTGGTCCAGATTGAAATATTTCACAACTGTTTGATGGATTGCCATGAAATTACGTTCAGACATTCATGGTAAAAAGGAAGGGAAAAATTTGGTGATTCTCTGACTTTTCCTCTAGTGTCACCCAAAGGTTGACATTTGTCTTATACTTTGGTTCATACCTATACCTGCAAAGCTAAGAACATTCCCATCAGCCTCAGCTGTACATTGTGTTTAGTGAATTAATTAATTAATTACATCTGCTAGTTAGCTCTATAATTGTGAGCTCAGAGCTGCTAGCTTGGTGTAAGATGCACAGAAGATGATTTACAGTAAAACCAACACTTCATGTAAAGTGTAACTAAAAATATACTCAGGTGCTGAATACACATTACACACACAAACACACTACTGCTGATACACACCTGCCCATGGAGACACAATCAGCCCGACACACACACACTCTCTCTCTCCAGCAGCTTCCTCTTCATCATTTCCCTCCTGGGTGGAGGCTATAATTAACAGTGGCCCCCTGGGGCCCCTGCAGGCGCAGATGACCCATCCTGGATGCTCTGCAATTAATGATCCACATGCTGTCCTGTCACGCACACAGTGCATTATTTACTGTAACTTTGGCTGTGAAGGAAACGCTGCATTTTTCTTCATTAAAGGCGCCGCTCTGAGGCGGAGTGTTTACTCACAAATACACCCCGAGGATTGTGGGAGATAAACTGGCTCTGGAACCAAGGACGATGTCAGAAGCTAATAGTTGTGGGTTTATTTTATTATTTATTTATTTTCTTTGCCATCCTGCTATCTGTTTCAGAATTTTAAAGTTTTAGACCAGAGCTGCGTCACAACACTACCAGAAATCACGAGACTGCGTGTTTGCAACTGTGGGTTTTCAGATTTCTGAAAAGTGGGTTTTGTAAACTCAACTGTGACTAACAGTCTAGAATATGAGTGCAAATGTGCATTAAAGGTTTCTAAATGAAAATTTGCCCTTTCAAAAGTTTCAGATCACCATTTGCGAGGTGTCACACCTGGAAAACACTGGGAGAACAGTGACAAATATGAAAGTGAAACTGTGTTGGAGAAACACTAAAGAGTTCTGCAGTTGTGAAGAAGGAAAACTATGATGATATCCATCCCATATTTATGTAGATGTAGTGGAGTGGAGAGTGGATGAAGTGGAGAGGCAGAGCATGCCCCCAAACCTCCCTCACAGGGCAAAAACTCATGACCTCACTATTTTTACATTTCTGGCTACGGCTCTGGCAATACATATCCAGTCTAGCTATTAAATATATAAATGGCCACTTACACTTTTTAAGATTCATTGTAAGATATCTTAAAATCAGATGGAGATAAAGATAGAGATCTTAAACGTAACAAACAAACCCTTTTTATGTTTAATGCTACCTGTCAGTCCAATACATTTGTGGATATCTGCAATCGCAGTGTTTCTAGCCATAAGTCTAATAGTAGAAATTGTATTTTTACAAGTTATAATATGAATTATGGATATCCTTGATGACATTTTTACTAATCATAATGCATTTTGGATATTCAAAATTACATTATGGATATCTGGAATGATTTTTCATTTTGCCCTTTCCATCCACAGCCATTGAAAAAAGGAACAGCTGCGAGCATCACAAACCCCCAGAAATGAATCTTTTTTATCATCAGGCTTTGATCCATTCTGTCCAATAGCATTTGCAAAGTCTAGAAGAGCAATATGATTAAATAATAACCCTAACTCCTATAGGAAGGAATTACATTTTTGAACACACAATGCTATGTTACACATAATTAAGAGAGAAAATAACCCAAGTTCAGTTCAGTTTCGGAGCATTTTCTGCTGCCTGATGGTTCACTGTGGGGTTTCTCTGGGGAACACTGGCAATGTGACGGCCCAGGATGAGAAGATCCTTGTCTGCTGTAGAGCTGTCATTTGTATTGCTGGCTGACGACTCTGACACTGCCTTTTCTCCATTTGAGGACGTCTGTAGTGTGATACTGGACCACAGTTCCCTGCCAACCCACTTTAATCCAATGTTTAGCATTGACCCAGCATCATTTTCTAAAAGTCCTTCCTTCAACTGACCTTGAAGAATGATGGAGGCCTGATGATGCATCCATTGGATACTGTCAAGGTGATCTGCTCCGCAGCATGCTGCGTTCAATAGCTCATCGATGCAGTGTTTCTGTTGTCAACCACACGTCCCGATCCAACATAGATTCTTAGGATGTGTTCAATAGTGGTGATCATATTATTGATTATTGTCATAAACCAAAGGCTGAAATTCTGCTTAAATCTTATTTTAATACTTTTAGACTTTTTCTAAAAGGATGAAGATGATAAAGAGATCAAACTGAATTTAGACGTTGAGTGTCATGTTTACCTTCCTGAAACTGCTGACACACTTAGTCTTTCCACAGCCACCCCAACAGTCTCTGATTAAGATAACCTTCCTCATAACATAACAAGGACACTCACTTTAATTTCTTTTCCACATCATTGCTGTTATTGATTTAGACTCGGAGGGGGTTGAGCCGAGGTTTCCTCCAAGTCTCCTACAGATGCTGCAGATACAAATGAAGGTAATTTGTTCCTCTGAGGTCAAACTCTTCCTGAAACATGAAAAAGCTGTCAGAAAGTTGAGGACGGACGTATGTGCAAAGCAGAGTTATAGATGGACACCTCCAATGCATCCTAGGCTGCATTCAAACCATGTTGGCACAATGCACTCATTATTTCAACTTGGATGTCTTTAAGCACTAAATTCGAAGATGGTTGGCTTTTGTTAAAAGATAAATGGAAATTAACATTTGTATATAAACACTGGGTGGCACGGTGGTCCATTGTTTAGCACTGTTGCCTTACAGCAACAGCACAGCCAGATTCAAACCAGCTGTTTGGCTTTGGCCTTTTTGTTTAGAGTTTGCTTCCAGGGACGAGCAAGTTAGGTTAACTGCAGCAACAGGATAAGTGGCTATAGCTAATGTACATTTATCCCCTTCAAATACACGTGCATTTTCAATTTGTGCATAAGAAACAATGCTTAAAATTCTATAACAAAAACCTTGAAAATGATGCAAGAAAAAAAATTGCTTGGCAGAGTGTATTAGTGTATTGATCAAAGGAAGATGTGACAAAATACAGTGGAAACAAACTCATTAATCATGATGTACATGAAGCATGTCACTCCAACATCTGCTGAAGCTAAACCACAAACAAAATCCTCAGAGCTCTTACACTGTAACACTCCTCAAATTGATGGATAAAACAAACAGAAATGGCATATTTACCTCATGTTTTCTACATTGTTTTCACCATTTAAGCTTTGAGATGTTTTGACTCATTACCTCATGTCATTGTGGCGTCTTCTCCTGCAGTGATTTAATGGCAGCTGACTGGAGAATTGCCATTTACCAACTGTTTATCTTGATGCACTTAACTCCTCATATTTGCATAACACAAGTCAGTACGCACATTACTTAGCTTGTTTGCTAATTATCTGGAAAGTTGGTTAAAATAGGCGCTAAATGGATGGAAAGCTGCCTCATGTTAAGGGGCCATGTTAAAGCTAACATGATGTATTAAGTTAAGTAAATTTCTGTAACAGTTATTGTTGTAACAGTTATTGTAATGCATTCAGTAAAATGAAATGTCTCCCAGATATTGCAGATGATCAAAAACAGATATTGCAAATGGTCCAAACTATCCACCAGGTAGGAAACACTGATGGATCAACCTGACCACAAGACAAATACAATTTGTGAGATTGATGTCAAACAATGCTCCGCAATGATCTTGTGTGTTTTGATGTTTGCCAACAGAAACACACAACACTTAAATCATTCTGGGCTGCAGGCCTTCCAGCAGTTTGTTTTCCCTCCTCAGCAGATGAGCAGTGGAGGGAATGTAAATAGGGCAGTGGGGATAGAAGAGAATCAGTGAAGTGTATCTGGGTGTACAGGTGTACTGTTTGACGGGATGAATGTTTTTTGGTGTAATGCATTCAGAATGAGGCAGGAGCCGGGGAGAACACATGCTGTGGACAGATAAGTGTGATGAGTAACACGTAAACATATTCAACAAAGAAATGCTTTTATGATTGTGCAGAAATCCAGCAGAGGATCACAGGTCGTCCCAGTGTGACGACACCAACACGCTGCGGTAATAGCTTGGCTCAAAAAATAGACATTCAGTGGATCGCTCTGTACATAGGCCTATATCTGGATGTGAGCTGCTAAATATACTTTTTTTTCCTGACGTTTCTTAACAGGCAACGAATAACAAGAAAACATTTTTGCTAAGTGCTGAAGGTGCTCAAGTCGTTATTTTAGGAAGATGCTTTGTGAAAATTCACACTCATCTTTGGATTCCTAAGCTCATGTCTAATATTAGCCCATGCATTGAAAGAAGCATGTCACTGTTAATTACCAAGTAAGGGTTTAATCTTTTTGTCTGTAAACTAGTGATATAGAAACTAGTAAGTCAGTTAAGTTTACTTTTAAAGAAGGCAAAGAAAAGCAAGAAAATTGAGAGGCTGAAACAATTGACATTTTGGAGTTTTTCCATGAATCAAATGTTTCAGCATTAGTCATAAGTGTAGTGCTGCAACTTTTTTCTCCAAGTGAGGAAATAAAATATTTGCAGTGTGCATAATCTGGTTGAAAATTCATATAATTTTTTTTAAATGTGTAAGGCTCCAATCATCACTAAAGTATACACCGATCAGCCATAACATTCTGACCCCCTGATCACCCTGGTGGTCAGAATGTTCTGCAGCCCCAGACCAACAGACTGCTCTGCACTGTT
>NW_023339762.1:5598672-5598889 GCF_004916995.1 Morone saxatilis | reverse complement strand
TGTTGGATCGGACCACACGGGTCAGCCTTCGTCCCCACGTGCATCAGTGAGCCTTGACCCCCCATGACCCGGCAGTTTTGGAGATGCTCTGACCCAGTCGTCTAACCATCATAGTGTGGCCCTTGTCAAAGTCGTTCAAATCCTCATGTAAACTTGCCACTGTAGGAACAATGTTTATGTAACCTTTAAAATGAACCACAGATTAAATGTGAACACA
>NW_023339762.1:5596488-5598618 GCF_004916995.1 Morone saxatilis | reverse complement strand
CAATCCCAAAATACCATGTGCAGTTATTGTTGTTTTGTCCCATGTCTTGCTGATGCAGATTGCTCCACAATGTTGCCGTCCCGAATCTGTCAGTGCCGATGAGACGTGGAGCTGCATGGGAGCCTTTAGCTCAACTGTTACTCATCAGTCGTCTCCTGCTGTCATCCAACATGTTGTCTTCAGACGTCGCCTCTCCCTGAAACAGAGCGGCAGAATCCCATCGTCTTGTCTGTGTACATAAAGATCAAACGCACCTCTTTGTAAATACAGTTGTGCCACATGCAGCAGTAAGTCAAAGGAAATCCTCCTGTTGAAGCTCTCAGCCTTCATCTTATCTGCTTTGTTACCCTTGAGAATCATCACTGACTGTAACAGAACCAGATATAACAACAACAACCGAACATTCACTGGAAGGAAATACATACTTTACTGTTAATTTAAACTTTTAAAGTATAAAGTTTGAAAAATAATTGCCTCCAGGCATGAAGATCATCCAGCTGCACATTCAGAAACATGTCTGCGTATAATGGCCGCATAATGAAGAGCAGCTAATGAAACGCATATCCTGTCAGATTTCATGCAATTTGGATGTTAAACTATGGGAAACTACTTGCAGCCCATTGAGGCTATAATGTTAATTAAACAAAACGTAGTGCGATCAGATGTTATGAAATAAGACACATACAAACTCGGTGGAGCATGAAACAATGCAGCCTCCAAACAATCTCACTGAACACTGGAATAAATGCACAAAACTAGATCCAAGGTGGTGTATACAGACAGACACTCTCCATATTACAGACTGGATCTTGATGATGATATGAGATAATAAACATATCTGGATACAGATCCATTAACTTGTATACCATTGGATCTTTTTCCAGATACAGGTCCTTTTTGTCCAGTTTAAATTGCAGCTCTGGTCCAGTGGGGCTGTTCATTAGGCAAGCAGACAGTGAAGTGGTCATAAATGTTAATTTAATTGCCACGCTGCCCAAATAGGCATGCAGCAACATGGTGCTGTTATTTAAACCACGTATGGTACGCCAAACAAGCCAGCAAATCAACCACCTAACTAAGAAACCAAACATCCAACCAACCAGCTAATCAGCCAACTGGCAAACCACATTTATTCTGGAATTCCCCACTCATCAATAGAAGTGAATTTATCTACTGCAAGCTGAACCCATAGAAAATATTTAATTGACTCTGTACAGAGCAATAGGGTGTTTCCCTTCATTTCAGGTACATTTTGTGTTCTCTGTTGCAGCATCTAGTGGCAGCTTGATAGTAGTTGCTGGTTTTCACAATTACATGACTAATTATGCATCTCGTTTAAGAAATATCATGCACTGTTTGTAAATGAAGCCGTCAAACAGTGTTAACTGTGTGCATCACCTGTGCTGAAATTAATTTGAGTCAGGTTTGAAGTGCTGTAGATGAAACAAAATGTTACGCATTCCATTGGGCATTTGGTCTTCTTCTTGTGACTTTCAAGTGACACTTTAACGCTGTTGCAACAAAATAGAGACATCAAAATATTTATCAGCAGGAACAGTGGAAAAATAAATTGGCAGTGCTGCCACTCAGTGAGTGACATTTCAATATGTCTTCTGATGGAGAAAAACCCAGAGCCAGACAAAAGTTGGAAATTCAATTTGGAGCGTCAAAATAGTTATGGTGCCTGCAACTGACACAAAGGAAATTGTTATGTTTCAGCGAAAAGTGAGAGGACGGTAAAGTCCTGCAGCTTCTCAAGGACAATAATCGGACAAACACATAAATCAGTTTGGACGGGTTTTTAGTTCACTGTTCCTGAAGAACCACAGAACTTGAAGATCCCCTCTAGACTTGTATTAGGATATATAAATAATTAGTTTTGAACAATAATTTGTCTGACATTTTCTCTGCAAAAAAAGTATAACTTCTGCATTAAAATCCTAAAAAAGGCATGTACTCCTTCTACCTCATCAAAAATCCTAGAATATAATATTTCTAAAGTTTTCCTGCTGGACACAAGATGTCTCCTACTTCACTGTAAAGTCCAATTCTCAGTGGATGTGCACTGGTGGCTTCAAGTTTCTACATCACACTGTACAAGTTGCCATACTGGACCAGGACTGACTTTCA
>NW_023339762.1:5596217-5596388 GCF_004916995.1 Morone saxatilis | reverse complement strand
ATGTGCACTGGTGGCTTCAAGTTTCATCCCACTGTATAAGTTGCAAACTGGACCAGGATCGACTTCTAAACTATTTATGATGTCACAAATTATGCCCTTAGATACTTTAAATATACACACCTTAAAATCAGATTTTAATGAGCACAGACAAACTTTCCACTTTCAGCAGAT
>NW_023339762.1:5590033-5596212 GCF_004916995.1 Morone saxatilis | reverse complement strand
AACATCCTTCTAGTGTCAAACTCGGCACAGACAGCACTGCACAGTGAAGATCAAACATCTAACTGCACGAATGAGAAGAAAAACTGATTTTTGAAAGGAGGGGGACTTTAATGTGTTGAGTATAGTTAACTCAAAATCATTAGTTAGGTTGACTATAAAATGTAAATTTAGACATCTTAAAGATCTGAATTATGTTATGTAAGTAGTACTCATCAGGAAAAAGTTATCTTTACTAGTCTAAGCATTACTACAGTCTACACATTACAAGGAAAATATCAGGAAACTGAGTACCTTAACATTTCCAAGTCAGCTGAACTAAAAGTGATAAGCTGGTAAAACAGGTTTATTTGTTGAGAATAAAAAAAAACCTATTGGTGCCCACAATATGACAGTCTTGACTTGAACTTCCTCAACTATTACAAAATCAAAATGCCTTTCCACACACACACATGTGATCTTCACTGAATGCGGTATGTAACAAACAAACAAACAAAAAAAACATCAATAGTCATTTGGGACCAAAGGGGAAAAAAACAACTTTTCCACTGCAGATGGAAGGGTAAAGGTCTCAGCATGACCTAATATTTAAAATTGTTCACTCACTGCATCAGACGATTTTTGAGTGATTGTATTATGGGTTTTAGGGACAGTGAGAGAAGCACTCTTTGAATAAAGTCCAAGGTGTTCTGCAGCTGTTGGGATTAATCCAAGTTCAGGGTGTAAATTAGTCCAAATAGTACAGAAAATCTAAATGTGTTATTTTTATACTGTTTTCTGTTAAAACATTTATACTGTTCATACTGTTATAGTAAAATGTTTGATAAAGTTAAACATTGAAGCAACCTATAGCTCAGCTGGTAGAGCTGGCACCCCATGTATCAGGGCTGAGTCCTTGCAGTGGCCATGGGTTTGAATCTGACCTGTGGCCCTGCTGCCTGTCATCCTCTCTCTATCTAACTTCAGCTGTCCTATCCAATAAAGCCAAAAAAGCCCAAAACATTTATTTAAAAAACAACCAACTATTTTTTTTACATAATATATTTGCAATTACATGTTAACAGGGTCAAACATCTTTTATAAAAACAACAATAAAACAGGTGTTTTGAGGTGCTACCTTTGATCCACGTGTGTTTATTTCATCCCGACTGATAGGGTTGAAATTAACAATGTGCAACTAATGCAACTTTACAGAAGTTGTTCCACATTTGTACAAAATTGGACCTGGTATTGATAGAACAAATGAAAATTAGCTTCTGTCTGTGTTATCTTTTAAAATGACATTTATCTGAAAAGGGTCGTACCAGCTCTCCTCAATAGCTTGCAGATTTTTCTCTCTTCTGTTCCAGCTGCTGATTTAAAAATGTTCCTTTAACAGAGAAAACTATCGCAACCTCCTGCAGAGACAAATAATGAGCTCTGTAATTATACTGTAATTGTCTGTGGGTGGTTCAGAGTGTGTGTGTTTTATTTATGTAGTGCATGTGTGCATTAGTGTGAAAGTGTGTATTTTTCTGTGTGTTCTTGCTTTTGTTCAGAGGTGGACTGTGTCCGACTCAAAAGCCGAACACAGTATGCATTACAATTCCCAAAGCATCCCAAATAGTTCACATCTCATCTATATACAGTCAAGCTGTGTGAATATACTGTGTTTATTTTATTATTACACCAGAAAAGATTCAAAGTAATATTACAGATGTTAAAGGACCAGTGTGTATGATGTAGTGGCATCGGTGAAGTTACAGAATGCAACCAACTTAACTTTGCTCACGTCTCTAACCCTATCACAGGTCGCACACAATTGTACCTAAGTACTGTAATTAAGTAAATGTACTTTGTTACATTCCACCACAGGCAGTCAAAACCTATTTCACAACTGAATATAGTAATTTAAATCTTTTTGAAATGGTTACATATAACCTAAACCTTTACAAAATAAACTTTAAACAACTTCAGCTCGCTTTTGTTTGTTTTTGTTTCGTTTCAACTTTGGAGGTTTATCATAATTGGCAAATGTATTCAGGATGCAGCAATATATTTCTTACTTAGCCTAATAAACAGCCATTTTCAGGCTACGATTTTAAATCAGGATTGTCATTAGTATCAAAGTAGGTGAACCATCATTGCTGCTCTTACAGGTATTTCAAAGATGAAAGCCATTTTCAGTCCCAGACGGCATGATTCACTGCAGAAAGCTGTGAAATCCTGTTTGTCCCTGGAGTGATGAAAGCACTTTAGGAGTTTGTGTCTCGGTTCAGAGCCTGTTGAAACTCCCTGAAGCGTTTCACATTTTCTGCCCCCACTGGGGGAAAAACAGCAGCTTCCCACTGATAGGTTAAAACACCCCTGGAGCTTCACAAATGATTTTACAGACAGAAAACATGAGAGTGCAAGTACAAAAGCTGAATCGCATTGACCAAAAGTGTGTGGAGAGAGCGATGTTAAGTAAGATGTTTTAGGTAGTTTCTATAGTGTTGTAGGAAAAAGACCTGACCAAGATTTCTTGAGATGTCGTTCAGAAGCTTCAGTGGTAGCTAAACTCTCCACAGTGATTGTATTCTCAGGCAATTGCTCGAAACTTTGAAAAGAAACAACACTGATCCCAAATCTGAGTCAATATGAATACCTAAATCATGACACCTGCAGTATAATGACTGAATCAATAGTCCTGACAGTAGCACTGCATCATTGATCGTATTAGGAATTTAATCTTAATATACATCATTCTTAGGTCATATTAGCATTAGTGAAGAGGGCCCCTCACCACAAGGTCAAACCTCCAGCAGATCTTCATTGAAGAACAACTTCATTGTGACAACAACACTTTTTGGCTTGTTGCCTTCATTAGAGTCATCCTTAATCATTCTGATTTGTTTTTAATAGTCCTAAGTGGATAAAACATAGAGGAGTGAGCAATAACTGTGCGTGGCAGACATTTTGTTTTTTCCCTATTTTTTTGGTTCCTCAAGGTTGGGATCCACTTAATTACTTCATGTAGAAGCAGAGGCAGAACATCAAAGTAAATAAATGTAATATGTGTGAGAGACAGAGGGGTAAAATTCAGTGAAAGAAAAAGCTTCTAAGGAACAACACAACGAGTGCCGGTGATAATGATATTATTGATAATTTCTTCCCGTCCATGTTGGCTTAAAATTTTTAACTTAAAGTTAATTCTTGACTTTGGAAACAAACTTCAGATAGATATAAAGCACATACATGTTTTGTCCATGTACAGATCAAATATTTAGGTACAACTGTAAATATAATGCAACTTATTATAACACCACTAATAAGTACATGCTCAAAATGACCACAGACATATATTAACTGCTCTCTGGTAGTGTCGAAAAACTAAACATAACCTTTACAGAGATAGCATTTATTACAGAACGCTTGTATTAGATTGCGTTAAATTAACTGAGGCTTTCTTATAAAGGTCAGATATATTCTGCATGCTAAAATTCTACTACACACAATCAACCATGTTTTCACAGAGATGAATAGATTGTGCTCATTTTACATCTAAAGTCGTGAAGAATGATCTAAGGAAGAATGAAAAAGAAATGAGGTTTCATGGTTAGATTTCAGAACGTTTCTAAGATTTGCTGTTGAGTTTAAACAACAGGTTATGGGCAGTTTAAAATCCTTTTGAAGAAAGTTCAAGCTGTAAAGTAAGAAGTCATTTGTATTAAAAATAAAAATGTTGAAAGGAGTAAACAAACTGCATGGAGAGAAACCCAGAGATCCAAATCCAGGACTGTCCCCTGAAACCCCCCCATTATTATCAGAGTGTTTGGGTTTAAAGCTGCAGGTGATTTAACTTTCAGGAATTAAGATTTATTTTAAAATGATAAAAATAAATCACTGTATTTGGTAAACAAAACCAAAGATCAGATATGGCCATTTTAGAAGTATCAGCAGCAGTCTTGTTCCTCTATGTTATGTTAGAGTAAAATGTGAAGATGTGAGAAGAAACCAGAGACATGTACCTGATCGATGTGACTGTGACTCCAAGCTGACAGTTTTTTGTTGTTGTTTTTTCAGTCACAATAAAAAAATGAGAAGTTTGTTGCTTTTTTCAAAAGTTATATCAATACTTAACTTACTCTCTTAATTACTCCTTGACAACAGTAATTCGTTACACGACTCATTATACTTCTACTCGTATATTACTCTTCTGCTACACCCCACAAAATTGGTAATTGCATTCTTTTTCCCAAAATTCAGACTTCTCGTGTGTGCTTTTGTGTGAATGTCAGGGTAATTGCCTGGTAAGCACAGATAAGGTTTCAAACTAGCAGTTTTTTCTGCAGCATGATTCCATAAAAAGTTACAGATTAGATGAAAAGACACAATCTTATGAACAACTTCTGTTCTTTGGAGACATAGTCTCTGCATAGGGGGTATTAGTGAATAGTTAAACTACTCATTAGTAAACATATTGTTTAATGTTTAAAAAGGCTCAGTTATTTCCTAATACAGCTGGGAATTGTACTTTTTAGCAAATGGTAGTAAAAAATGGGGAAATAGTGCATTTGTTGGGGCCTATTTTCAGTGGCCGATTAATCCACATTTGGTGCTCTAGTGAGTATTTGGTGCAGTGTGTGTGTAAAAACATGCAACAGTGTGGCTCACTGATGTATTTTTAATATATATCAGGCTTTGATACACATACACTTGTTAGTAGAATTAATTCATTGCTGGTTTGGGTCTGTATATATTTGTTGACAAGAAGAAAAAAAGAGATCACCAGACTTCCTGTAACAGACTCTTTCTGTTTTTCCTCATGTTTCCTTTAACAGTGGTGTCATATGGTGTTATAGTTGATCTGCAGATTACTGAAATCTGTACGCATTATCAACATTCACCGCTGAAATAATGAAAAAAACTGAACAGACGAAGAACTGCAGTACTTGAACAATGAATTAACTTGATACCGTTCATGTCTCTCTCTCTCTCTCTCTCTCTCTGTTTAGTAAAGAATTTGGCAGGCGCTCTCTAAGCCTGCTGGGAAATGTAGATCAGTGGGTAAGTGGATGTAAATTTCCTCCAGTGGAGATGCTACTGAAGCTCTGCAGTGCATCAGAATCCAACAGCATCAATTATTGAACGTGTTGGAATGAAAGACTGGCATGCCTCATCCCCATTTAAAGTTTTTAGGCAACGTGAAATATTAATGCAGATGAGACCGGGTCACTGCAGAGGCAAAGAATATGAGTTTACTGTGGACTGAACAGCAGAGAGTAAAAGGGTAATCAAGCATGTAAAAGGCAACAAATCAAACACGTTTACTCATAGTTCTCTCATAACACTCTACAGGTTCACAAAAATATCTTTCCCTTTTTTTAACAACTAATATAAACTGTAAGTGTGATTTAATACTGCAAAAGGGTAGCCAACAGAAGCTTGACTGAGTTTTCTGAATCCACAAAGGAGCCTGGAAAGCTTCAGCTGAGCTGAAAACATGAAAATCAATGGAGGTTGGAATTTCAAGGTTTTTTGGAATTATTTGGAGAGATTAAATTCTTGACATGGCAAGCATTGGCATGACCTATGTCAGGTTCTAGCTTTACTTCTGAATACCAATCCAATGTTTGGGGACATTCAATAGTTCTTGTTAGGGCTTACATCCAGGGCTTTTTCTGCACCGTGACTGGGGCAAACTGTTATTGTTGATCCCTACTGACACAAGGCTTTTCAGAGTGAGACTTTCCACAGAACATGGCCAAAAACAACATATTGTTGAGGTCACAAAGGCCGTAAGAGTTATGACTCTTGTCTTAAAGGAGGAAGTAGTGTGACGTCATAGAACCACAAGGGATGGCTCTCCCATGAAAAACAACAATCAAGTGCCAAAGACATCATATTATGACAGGAGCAAAGGAGGAAGTCAGCTGATGTTTTTATAGAGCATCATAGGTTGGACTTTACTGGACTTTAACGCCAAAGAATGCTGTTTGTTTACACGCAACATTGTCTTTTTTTTTTCAAGCTTGATGACGAAGCTCCCTTAACTAAGTTTGTGGTGGTTGGGGTCCTTCTTGGGCGCCAATTAAACTAGTGGACAACACCCCGGATCTGGGCGCAGGGCATTTGCCTTTTGGCTTGATTGCTAATCTAGTCTTGCACATGTACCCCAATTTTAGGTTCTCATAAAAGTAATTTTTTTGGCCTTTTATTGC
>NW_023339762.1:5551554-5589927 GCF_004916995.1 Morone saxatilis | reverse complement strand
GCTGCAGCAACTCCGTACATGGGCTGCCAGCTCTACCAACTGAGCTAACCAGGCACCCCTCATAAAAGCCTTACTGGGAATCCAAATCATAACTGAGACATCAGCTGTATGTAAGCATTGGTAGACTGTCTTCTTAGTAAACCTATAAGAAAGAAAAACTATTCCAGGCAGTTTTTAAAGTAGCAAAGATCCTCATTTGTCCGGGCCAAGAAAGATCTCTTCTATTACAAGCAAGACAGTCGGGCTAGTTGATTACAGGTCACAAAGATTTCCTACCATCTATGTAAAATTGATGGACTGCTCCTTTACTATAAATTTAATTAAAATACAGTATGTGGCATATCAAAACATCTGCAGTGGATTCATCAAATTCTATGTATCTTGGTTGTGCCAAAAAGCTGCAATTTTATCATATACACTTCCTGATAGACATGTCCATACTACTGTACCTTGATTTCACCTTCTGTCTGGCACATGTGGTGTGTGGTAGTTCTTTAAATTGACAGAAAGCTGTGTGACATGGAGTTTGTGTAGCACCACAGCGCCATGGTAGCTCACCTGATAGAGGCTGAGTCCTTACCGCAGAGGCCCGGGCCTGAATCTGAAATGCCAAAAAAAAAGGAAAAGAAACCTGGGTGTTATTCTTAGATGAACAAAATTTAAAATCAACATCAAGTGTGTATTTTGCATCACTAGAGGTGTTTTCACTGTGCAATTGAAAGATGAAAATGTTAACTGACTGACAGTCTGACTTTATCATGTGCACCACAGGCTTCAAAGTGTGTAAACATCCTCACACACTCTTTTTTTAAACCCTGAATCTTTGATCTAACAGGAGGAGAAGAGTAGGTCTCCTTCTGCGCAGCTCATTTGTAGTCATTATGTAAAATGCCAAACACAACAGATTTGTGTGCAGCAGTACCGCTGTAATTGCAAAATATTTCATGATGAAGAATTGTTAACTTCCAGATACCTCTCCTTAAGTTCTTCCCTTACAATTATTTAAAATTCTGATTGACAAATGAGCATATGAGATTATTTAAATGTAACTGGTGCGAAGCTGTCCTCCAGGATTCATTAAGTTAAACCACTTTATGACTAAGTTGTTGGGCTGCAGAGCAGAATGCAGAGTGTCTTTAATCAAATGTTTACACCAGAACAATTCCATTAATGAGCCATTTTTCTCTCTTAGCGTGGCTCCACTGTTGAAGTATGATAATTGAGATCCTGTAAGAGGTGAATGGCTTTCATCTTTCACATGAAACCCAATGAGAGTGTTCGGACAAATAACATCCTCAGAGTCTTATCAGACTCAGAGGAGCATCCCTGTCACACACAATTTTAATTAAACAACTAAACAAATATTGCAGTTTCTGTAATGGTGCTGGTGATGGAGCTGCCCAAACAAAGCCCCCGTCTGTTTTCACAGAGTGTCATTATGAGAAGCAGGCAGCAAAACTCTAAAAGCTGCTGAAACTCCCAAAAGTAAGAGATTATCAGTAAGCTGTTTTTACATTGATTTAAGCTGTAATATGCTACTTTTTCTCATTAAAACAACAACCAATGAACAAGAGGAAGTGTCCTCAGGAAACTTTTGAATCATGACCTCTGAGTCTGAAATCCTCGCTATGGCCTTGTTCTGGGAGGCGCCAAATTTGGTCCCTTTACTCAAGTACAAAACACAGGCAGGGAGGCAGTAAGATGTAAGGTGTTTGGGACCTCATCAGTATGTGTTTACAGCTATCGGAGAATCCTGCATATGTGAATAAAATTGTATAAAGCCTGTAGTGGCTGCAGAGATCTCTAATAAGTGATGGAATTTGACTCAGTGTCGATTGGCTCTGAGGACTATGGCCCCGTTTACACATGATAACATGTGATCTCCATCTGGATAATGTATGTGAGTTAGAAAGCAGTGAGCTATTCAGACCTCTGTAAGCCCACTCTTCATCTCTTCCTGAGGCTTGAGGCTACATTTGCCACTACTAGCATGACACACCCAAATCTCCAGCTGAACTGATCACTGTCAACTTGCATTGTGGGAAATGAAGGCACCAGGTTTTGACATTGTGGTGCATCAATTTTGAAACCTCCAGACAAACTGATAATGTTAAAGGACTGCAGTGAAAAATGCAATGTAGTCGAGTACCCTTTTAACCTTAAATGCAAACTTAACAGTGCTTGTATGGATCTACTGTTAAACTGAATTGAATGAACCAGCTTGAGCCAGCACCACAGTGAATGTACTACTGAACTTAAAACATTCAGAACCAGCGCAGATTGTTGCAGGGCTATAGGAAGTATAAAAATGTGTTAACTTGGCTTGAAAAACAAATTAACAAACTACAAAATTAGTCACTACCAATCTTTGAACTGAACTGAACAAAATGATCAAAAAGAGAAAAGCGACTTATAATTAGGTTGAATAAGTGTAGAACATTCAGCACCTTGAACCTTTTATTGCAGCATGTAATAGTGTGAAGTCTTACTGTGGTGTGATTATCAGATGAACTCTTCAGTTCTTTGCCTACACTCTGGAGACTTAAAGACATTTAACTAACCATCTCTGTCAGTCCGGAGGCCTCGACACGATGCTCAACTGCTGTCAAACATGCCGTCACACACCCACTCACACTTCACACACTCCATAATGATCCATCTCTTCGGCCTTGTTATATCTGCACCTCTGGTCCAGCAACAGCTCATAAAAACCATGCTTGTTTCATCCTGAGGCCTCCTGCCGGCCTGCTGCTCAGAATAATGACTCTCTGAGGACGAGGTGTCAACACTGAAGGAAGCCACAGGAGACCAGCTGAGAGCGGTAACGGTCACCGCTCTGCTGTAAACCTTTGTTACCCCAGGAAGCCAAGCACAGTCTGTCTTTAAGCAGTGACTGTAGTTGCTCACTTACAGGTGCTGGAAGGAAGCCGGACTTCTCAAAATTGATTTTGGAATCAAGAGAGAAATTTCTTTCTCTCTAGTCTTCATATCCTTTGAGTCAATACAGTACTTTGGAATTACTGTACTTCCTCTTCTGCTTAAAATTCACTAGATTGATATTTTTGTCTTGTTTCAGTTGTTATGCTGGTGCTTGTTAATCCTCACTGTGTTCACTCTGACAGTGCAGACACCATTTCCTATGGAGAGCAGGAGATCTGGCCGTGAGGTGCATGATGGATACCCTGTGGCAATTTGACGGACTGTACCTCGAGGTAAGGTAATGCTGATCAAATATGAACCAAGATTCTGTTACTGCATAGCCTATTTCTCGTCTCATGTTTTCAGAAATATATTTTAGTGCAGAGGTTTTTAGAGTGGAAGGTGGGCCTGCCTCCACAGGGGGCAATCCAAACTGTCTCATAGGATGCTCAGTGAATGAAAGGGAAAAAATATTACATTAGCTATCAAAAGGAGAAATCATAGGGTGGTTAAAGAGATAGTTCAGAGATACAGTAGTTTGGGGGAATTTTACTGTTTTTTCCATTTTCCCAGAATCAGAAACTAATAAATGCCTCAGGACAGAGAGTTTTTATGTATTTAGTGTAGTCTGACGGTATGTCAGACAACAGCAATATTAGGCCATCTTGGCCCAATTGTTGAGTGTCTATGGGCTCAAATAACATAATTATGATATCCTAGGCATAAGGAAACCACACACAGTAGATTTATACACTTCAATTGAATCACCAGCCAAGTTTAGAAATGATCCCGTAGCAAAACATCTTAGTACCAGACACACTAGGGAAGGAATGTGTAATGTTGCACGTCTGCTGCCAACAGTTCAATAATCCTCTGTATCTCCGCTAGTGGAAAACGAAGAACAGGAGACTTGCTTTTTTAATCCCCTTTAAGTTGAGTTATTTTAGGTTTTATGTTACATAAGTTACGTTATGTGCGACTTGTTACATCACTTACGTCACATGATTTATGTAGTGTAGTTATTCTTTTCCTAAACCTAAACAAGCAGTTTTGGTGCCTAACCCAACCGGTCAGACCTTTACACAGTCAAAAATTACATTCAAGCTAGGCTACATTTGACCATGTGCATAGCTGGTGCAAGCCAGTGCTGATGTTTAGAAGGGAAAACCATAATTTTGACCTGATGATGGCGCTAAATAAAAATGTGAGGTGACAACATCTTAAAGGGTACATACTATATAATGTTTGAAACAAAAGGCAATCCATCCATTTCAATGAAAAACAAAACTGTCAACCTGATGGTGGCGCTAGAAGAAAATGTTAGGACAACATCAAAGTCAGTATTTATTATCTGGAATTGAACTGAATGAATGTCTGTGTTGGGATCCAAGGATACCCCTAAATATGAACTTGTTCATTTGAAGTGTTTAACTGAAACACAAAGGAACGTGTTGGGCCCAGGCCATGTGCTCTAAACAAAGGAATTCTTTTTCCAGGCCTTTGTTGCGAGCCATAAAAGCTGTCTGGACTGACTGAAAGTCAAAAAATGGCTGGCCCGCAATCCAGACCCCTCAGTGGAGACCTAAGGTGAGCGTTAAAGGATAAACGCCCAAACACCGGACTGCTCATTGTCATTCCTTTGGACCCCAGACCTGTCATCAAGAAAAACGGCTACTTAAGCCAGCAGAGTATGCTCTCTTCCTCTCTCTTCATCTCACTTCGCTCCTTTTCACACAACCCACCCCGGGTAATAAGTTCTGGACCTCGGTTCGGCTGACCAGACCACGCACGACCGAAGATCATAGCACGGCACAAAAGCCGGTTTTCTGCCGGATACCGCACCCAGCGTGACATCATCACAGCAGAAAACCAGTTTGCACTTCAGATATGATTCTACTCAGCCTGGCTCACTGAGCGACCGCCAGCTGTACCCACGCAGCCTCACCCGCAATCTTTTCTTCTTCCTTCCTCTTGACCGTCTGTAATGTATCTGCTGGTCATAGACAAACAACCCTTAGCTTAACGGCTAATTCAAGGACTGTTTTAATATGTAATGTTGGCAGATGTCTTATCAAGTTACTGTTTATGTGATGATTTTGATTAACTGAGTTACTGTGACGTAACGCAGTCTCTTAAGCCCACCGTTAATCTAAAAAATCTACATCACACATATTTGGTCCTAGTACACGTGGAGCTGTCAAATTCTCCCGCTTCCTATCTCTGGTGTCTCTCAGACACAGGACATAAACTTTTTTGACCCCATAAACACACACACACACACACACACACACACACCCACACACTCCTTTAGTTTCCTTCAAGCTAATTGTTATAATTGTATTTTTCCTCGTTTGTGTTTACTTATATCTGGCTTCATAAATGTTTCTCTGTTTACATATGCTGGCCATTTATTATCGTAAAACGTGAGTCATACCCACCTCTTCGTATGGTAGAACTCAAAGCTCCCACTCTAGCTATAATTACAGATTTGTAGTACATTAATTTAATTATAACCTCCTGATTTCTAAATTAATAGTTTATGAATTTTTCAGAGAGCGATCATTCGATTATTGTATCCTTCCCTTTTTTCAAGTGGTGTGGCCCGAGACTTTTAACTATAATAAACTCATTCTATTATCTTGATATTCATAATTTGAAACATTAACTTGATTAAACTATTACAGTTTAGACACCAACATCCTACGTCGTAGAGCCCGACATCTGTGTGAAATTTCATTTATTTAATAGTTGTTGAGAGAAGTGGACCATCAGACCAACAGACAGGCCGATATTGCTGCTATCATCGCTAATAGAAATTATGTAGAGTTATGTGAATTACAATGGAAATTGTGTGTTAAAGGCCTGAATCGACATATTTGCCAGAGCAAGTGTAAATATTTGAAAAGTTGAACAAATATTCTGACACCACATGAATAATTTGTTGAAATTATTGAGGATTGTGGTGTCCGTGCTGTAGACCTCCAGTGAATGTTCATTTGATCAAAGTTTTCTGAATAATTATATTCCTGTGTTTCTGTCTGTCTGATTAAATCTGAGATCTTCTCTGACACTTTGTGTCTGTAATGACCCAGACCACCATTCCTCATTGTTGTGCCGTTATCAGGCTCTGAATGTGCTCCTTCACATTATCGTTGATCAAGGAAATGATCCACTGCTGAAGTCTCTCTCTCACACCCAGCCCACGGCAATTAACTTCATAAAAATGTTATTTGCAATTTCACTCTTAACTCATGTATTAATTCTGCAATCAATTACCTCCACTTCAGCTTTTCTGGACTCATTTCACTGATGGATGTCAGTCGTGACTGAGAACTAAACTCTGAGAAAAACTTCGACTTGTGTTTCTGAACCAGGGTTCTTTCTGAAAAAAATCTTTTTACCTCGAGTGGTTTCAGGCATAGGTACACTTTGTAATTCCTTACTTGAGCTTCCCTTCTTGGTCCTCGGAGATTGTTATTGGTATTGAGCAGAGAAGGAAGAAATCTGTTCAAGGCAGAGAGAGAAAATTCTACACCGCAGCTTGTTTCCTGGTTTGGTTGAGGACCAGGGGCGTTCCCTGCACTATTAACCATATCAGGGGCTGAGCCTAGATTCTTCATCAAATTTAAACCATACTTCTAAATAGACTGTTTCCATGATTTTTTCTTGCATGTGAGGGCTAAGCATTGCTTGAAAAACCTTAAAATTGGAGAAGAAAGGTTTGTGTTTGATTTAATCTGCAAATGAGCATCATATAAGATACCAACTACCATTAGATGCCTACATGATGGACAATTCTCAAAACCCATTGTACAATGGCAAGTTTACAAATGACAGTTAAAACAGCGTGTTGGTTTCTCTGTAGGATATGTCTACCGGCTGTTTCTGTGTAAAACTGACACTTCAGGTCACGTCACCTGCATATATGGTGCCCAAGATACTTGAAATAAGTAGTACTTGTACTTCCCACTCTTGTATATATGCTATATGGTAGCATTAGCATTGCCGTAGACTCCTATTCTACATAAAATAATAAACCCCATCACATCACATCTTGATCATGAGGACCCTCAAGTTATTATCTTGATCTTACATACATTATGCATCATAAATGATCATATCATTATAATAATAAATAATTATAGCATCTGTGTGTTTGTATTCTGCAAATACATAAAAAAATAAGTAAGAAAAGTGTGAATACAGGACACATTTAGTTTCTAGGTAGTAACTGATATTAACCTGGAGCAGTTTAGTAGAGTAGTTTTTCATGTTTTTACGCTGGGTTGCTGTCAGTTTAATCAACAGCAGTCCACAGAGTGGAGGGGTCGGTTTATGTTTCAGTCTGGATCACAGGCTGCCACGCCCTCAACTCTCTGTCCGCAACAACACCATATAACCCCACCAATCCTGTGGGCCTGCCCTGGAACTCTCAGGGATGATGCAGCTCATCTGTGGGGTGGACAGGATGAGTAAATCACCTCTTCCTCGTCATCTTCTTCTTTCTTCTCCTCCTCCTGGCTCCTGGGGCTACTAGGAGGTTGGCATCAGGATTTATGCACATATTTTTCTCTATGTCTATGTTGCTGCTGGCTGTCACCAACACCCACTCAATCCGTAACTGACCTCTTTGTTATTTTCATGGTATTATTTATGAAAGTTGACAATAGAGCCTCTACCTGCTTTAGTTTTTGTTCAGTTTCCTGAGACTTGATTATATTATATTATATTATTTTATATTAGATTAGATTAGATTAGATTAGATTAAATTATATTAGACTAGACTGGTTCAGATTATATTCAATTAGACATGACTAGAGTAGAAAAAACTAAATTAGACTAAAAGATTAGATTGGACTAAAGTATAGATAAAACTATATTATATTATATTATATTAGATTAGGTCATAATTAGAGAGTAGAATAATAGATTATATTAGTAGGTTAGATTATACTAGATTAGATTATATTAATCGACTAGATTGTACTAGACAATAGACTAGGCAAAATTTGATTAGATTGGGATACCAAATAGACTCTAAAACAGCAATGCAACATGCATGTCCACTTTACACAGTGACTGGTCAGGTGTGGTGTAGAGGTGTAAAAATTGGTGTAAAAAAGAGTTTGAACCTCTTTTCAAGCTCTTTCATTACTCACACAACTACTTCTGTCACTTCTCATTTCAACTGCTGCGTGCAACACCATGAATGTCTCAAGGACAGTCTGCTCCATTATCCCCATTTGTTTAATTAAGGGCATTGAGACGACAAAAACTTACAAAAGACACAAAGTGGGATGTAGCCAGGAGGAGGCAGCGGGCTTTTCACTTCACCTGCCCAGTGTGGACATTCAGCACAGGTAGAAACACTTTGATTTTAAACATGGTGGGACATTGTTTTCGACCTTAAAGGTCCGGTGTGTAACATTTAGGACAATTTATTGACAGAAAGGGAACATATTCATTGGTATGTTTTCATTAGCGTTTAATCACCTGAATATAGCAATCATTGTGCTTTTGTTGTTGATTGAGCTGTTTATATCCACAAACGCCGCAGGTTGCCTTCCATGGAGTCTGCCATGTTGAACTGTGGCCACTCTAGTTTCTCCTACATACTTCACACCTGTTCTCATTTCCAGGTCGTCAAATACAGACGCAAGCGGTATTCAGTTAGTTGCAATCTGCCACTTCACCACTTAATGCCACTAAGTCCTACAAACTGGTCCTTTAAAGACAAACAATCTATTATGGTTTAAAGGGTAACTTCGATATTTTTCAACAAGTACGGTTCGACCTCCAGCTATGTTTGGCTTAGCGTGGCATCTTTCATGCTCCAGAGAGGCGAGGATGGGTTTGAATATGTCACCCTGGTGCACAATCCACAAACTAAAAACCTTAAAGACCCTAATGACCCAGACAAGGAAAACCTAAGAGGTTTTATGTTTGGCCCAGGGATCCATTGTGTACAGTCGCAAGTTTCAAGGCATATATTTCCAAATGTCCATCAGATGACAAATCTTTTTTATGTCCACCCGAAGCACGCCGTGACCTCAAACGTGTGGTACAGCCGGGAGCCAATGGGTCTTGGGAACATGCTGAAAAAGATCGGCGAAGAGGTGATTACATTTCTTCTTCTTCTTCTTCTTCTTCTTCTTATTATTATTATTATTATTATTATTACTATTATGCTATTAATGACTATCGGCTAACATGTCTAATCATTTTCTTTTTGTTCATTTTACCTTTCAGGTGTGTCTTTTGTAGGCCTACACAGATCACAGCCTCCGAAGTAGTGCTATAGGTCGGCTCTTGGATGGAAGCCTGGAGAGCTAAGCCGTCAGATAATGTTAGTGACAGACCTCCGTCAGTGCAGGACAGACAAGAATGGAGCCATGTATTGTCATCTTGCAATGCCCCGACCCATCACGGCCCGACCCTAGCTGTCAAGCACCCTGCATTAAAACCCTGCTATAGCGGACTTGCCAATATCTCAATCAAATTTCACAATAAATGGAAATGTTGAATTTAATTTTAAATAAGACAACATATTCACAACAGTTGAGGTGGTTCGGGCATGAGATGCCTCCAGGCGCCCTGTCCTGGCACATCCAGCTGCGAGGAGTTTCCACGGGCAGACCGAGGCTAGCCGAGAGATTTTATCTCCGACACTGCCTCGACGCTTCGGATTCCCCCAGTCAAGAGCTTGGCCGATGTGGCTGCGGAAAGGAAGTTTGGGGTCCTCTGCTGGACCTGCTACCTCCGCGACCCAACCAAGCGGATGAAAATGATGATGATGATGATGATGATTCAAAACATATTCCTATTTTTTCCACTGTGGGTGTGCTTTGTCTTTGTCAGTACTTCAAAATGTGTTGTCCCCATCAATCACTTAAACATGGGAAAATAAGGTCCAGGAAGAAAAATACCAAAGTTACCCAATAGGTTTCCAGGAGAGACAAACACAAACTTTAGTAACATGCAAAAAACCTGGAAAACTGAAGTCAGTGCTGCTTCAAAAAACACTTCCAGTGGATATTAAACATGACCTCATCTGCTGGACATTTGGGGTCAGATTCCCATTTCCTAACCGAAGGCAGAGCAGAGGTCAGGGTGAACAGACTATATCAGGATCAGCTAATAACCCCCTCTCTCCCACAGGCAGCAACAGGGCCAAACAGAACAATATGGAAGTTGTTGTTTTCCATCTGCTAGACAGCTTCATGTATATAGTTTATTGGTGATATTCTTCACCGAGGAGGACAGTTGATTAGAAAAATAAAGCAGGAACAGGACCTCAGGCCTGCTGCTGTGGTGTGTCTCTGCAGGAGAAACTCATTAGTGTTGAGTAATGAGCCTCCTGCTAATACAGCAGCAGAATTATGCTCTCTATCACAGGGTCTCTGAGTGTTTGGCATTTTTCAATTTAATTAAACAGTCAGTAATCTGGTTGTAAAAGCTTCTGAGGTTTCCATCTATAATGTAACATGAATATGATAGCTCATAGCAGAGTTGCTGTTTGATGAGAGGGAAGTTGTTGTTTCTGCCCTGTGCACAATGATGTTGATTGATCCAGATTTATCCACAGAAAGATATCTCAATAATTACTTGACAGATTGATATGAAATTCCCTCTGGATATTTGTGCTCACCAGCGGATGATTCCTTATGTTACTGTTGACATCCTGACTTGTCCTCAAGTGCCACTGGATGTACTTTAGATTTTTAGCCTTACCTCTTCTAAGGCTCTATGACATTCTTCATATGATAAGTGATACAAGCTATACACATCACAAACTAGGGTGCAAATTACTGTGCAAAGACAAAAGGCCTTTCTCAATACAAGTACATCAACTTTAAACTTGTGTGGGAGTTTAAACTTGGGTCAGCTCAGAAGAACAGTGTGATATAGGTTTATATCCCCAATGTGCACACGGTAGCAGGAAAATACACCGTATAGGTTTTCTGGATCTCCATGAGATCACCTGACATCTGGACTTCAGTGGCTGGCCTTATTTTGACTCCTGACAGGCCAGAGTCCTGTTCCACTCTTCAGTGTGAAGTCCTCAGTTGTCTTCTGTCACCTTGAGCAGCTGCAAAAGTCTGGAGGCTGGCAGGTCCACCTGCCTGATGTCAGTATGACACCTCCTCTCTCTGACAGACTGCAGCTCATGTCAGATGGCCAAAACAGAAAACTGTGAACCTTTGGAAAGGTTGCCTTCAGTTTAATGATGGAAAAAATATTCTAATTAGATTAAAGTATCTAAGTAGCACTGTAATTACGGCTGGAATTTGGTTTGCCACCACCTTTGTAAATTTGTGTTACGAAGTCCTAATTTGACAAAAGAAAGTGTAACGGGTCATTTTTTGCTAACTGGGTGAAGATGGATCAGTTCAAGCCAAAGTGCCGAAAGGAGTTGATGATGATCGATAGAAGCTTTTGTCAATGAAAGTGTTCTCATTTTCAGGTAGATATTGTTTGAAATATATTACTTGAAGTGTAAGCACTGGGGGTCGTTGGAATAAATTGTGTATGGATGGCGGAAAATGTGGGGAAGAAAAGAAGAGAACTTAAATAGTAAGATGTGGCAGATGAAGTGTAAATGAGTTTCACTGAATGCAGATACACTCTCAGTTAAAGAAGAGATCAATGTGGAGGGACTGTCAGTGGACTTTTGAGCGCTGAAAACATTAAACAAAAGGTATAGAAAAAAATACCAATGCCTAAACTGAAAAAAATCGTTTTGTTTTACTATTAAATTTAAAGTAATAAAACGTTTTTGTATGTATAACTTGATTCAATTATGTATATATATTTTAACTTTTTATTGTATTTATTAATCTTATTTCCTATTTTCTGTTCCCCATTTTTAATACAGTCATTGTTTTTCTAGCAATAGTTCTTTACTTATTGAAGTATGGCTATAGTAAGGTTCCCTTTACGCATGCGCGTTATCGCAGCCTGTCAATTCGAAACCAAGCGAGGGAAAAGTCCTGCAGCCGTAAGTTTTCCTCTCTTACCTCCAGTGTGTACTGCTGTGAGTCCTTCCACATAAAGCCTGCTGAAGACGGGTATTTCACCACGACGGTCCTTTTATTAACCGTACTCGAAATCTTGTTTATTAGTATATTGAAGCTTGTTTAGTGAGTTTATCGCCACTCAAACCTCCGTTGTCTTTCAGGAAAAGAATGCGTAGCCAGACCCAATCTAAAAATCCTCATGTTTCGGGTTGCATTACTTATTGGCACAACCATACAACACATTGAGTACGGTTTTAGGCATTTCACAAATCTAAACAGTCCACTTTAAAATTCGGCCCACCCCAATACACAATCATTATTTCCTTACCCCTCAAATGTCGCTAATTTCCACCGCTTGCTGTCCGAAGGAAAAGTTGAAATATTATTATTATTAACGATTTTCATTACGTATTGTATGCATGCCGAATGTGTCAATAGAGTCTATTTATTCATAAAAACTTGTAAACTATGTTCTATTTTCTGTGTATGGTTACAGAGAGTCAATACAACTTTAAAGCGATGGATTTTGGAATGGAGTTCCCTTGACTTTTGATTAGACGACAGAAGAAGATAACACTAGGTTAAGTTAGTTCTCTCTCTTGCTATGCGTCCTTACAGTTGTTTGTTCACTATCTTACATCAACACTGTATTACATTTGATGGACGTGGTAACGTTACTGTATGACGACTGTTCGTGCTAAACCGGAGCTAATGTGCCCTCAGTGCCAGTGTATGCTAAAGCTTGCTAGCAGGCTAACTAGCTTTGGATAACTTTAGACATCTGAAGTAACGGTTCTAAAATGTATCGGCATATTTGTTTTAGAGTCACTGTTCACGTTAGCGTTAGTTGTTTATTAAGGTTGTATATAAGGTATCCCTGACATAATGGACCACTTTAAAGCTTATTTTTCTTTCATTTCTTCCACTTCCTTTGATCAGACTGTGATTGTATTTTTTTGTGAAACAACTCTTGTTGTTTTCACCTGTTTTTTTACTGCTGACATTTGGTGCTGCTTGGTTAATCAGATGAAGGGATTACGGTGTGGGGCCTAACAACACTGAAAATGGATTTTGCTGTTTTACAACTCTTATTTTTAAGGTCAAATGAGATCACTACTTCTAATAGGAAAGAGACTGTAGGTATTTAATACAAGTGGCAGCTGTAAGAGGATTTCCTGATGAGCCTTACACTATAGTTTGTATATAGGCTTTTATACATTGTTAATGGAGTTATTGTAATTTAGAGTTTTTGTTGATAGTTGGTCTCATTTACATGTTTTTCTGCTTCTGTTGTCAGACAACGGAATGAGTATGAAATGGTTATTTAATCGTGGCCCATAACTACCTTTAATTGTTCCCAAGCTGATGCATTGTGGTGATAAAATAGATGTTATCATGACGTTGTCTTACAAAATCAACATACAGGTTAATGACAACAGCTCTGCTGTGTGTTTGCCTTTACTGACATTTAAAATGAGTCATCACGGAGAAAGCTGGAGGCGACCAGAGGCCACACAGCCCCTGAACCTCGCTCTGTTTACCCCGTACCCTACACACTGAAACACCAAGTAGGCGGTTTCAGATACACTTTGGAGAACGTTTTGGAAGTAGAAAAATGCTGTTTTAGTCTGGACAGAGAGCTGACACGGAAAAAAAAAATCAAGGTATTTTTGCCCAAGATCTGAGTGATTTAATATCGAGTATCTGCCGATCCTGAGTCCTGATCTGATGCTTGTCTTTTCCTAGTTGCACTTTAAGTACATTAAAGTTATTAAAATCAACCCAATGTAAATGCTTGACAATTGAATAGCTAATTTAGAAAAAATAATTGCCTGCACTGAAGCTGTTCCTTATTGTTTATTGTATTTTTTTTTACTAAATAAAAGTAAAAACAGCCAACATAAAACAAAGAATTGGGCTCAATATAGCTGATCAGTTAAAGAAATGCCTTGACTGGCCCTTGATGCTGGTTTCTGAGATAGGATCGGGACGTCCCTGAATTTGAACCATCCTAATGTGAACGTACTCTCAGTCTGCTGATCATTCAGCTCCTGTATTCTCCTCTCTGCTTCTCCTCCTGTGTGGAGCTGCAGACGAATATTTATGCTTACTCATCCTGTCTACACTCGCCCGGGAGAGTTAAAAGTCGTGCCCTCCCTCCTGCTTTTGAAGTGGCGGCTGCTTGCTGGGCGATGGATCACACAATACGTGACCCCGGCGACCTCCTGCTGGAAAGCTGTATGAGAGGGTGAGGACGTTGGACTTTCATCTGGCTGTGGCATCCTGGTGTTTCTCCTCGGCATCAGTGGCTGCTGCATTACAGAGACCACCTGACATTTATTTCACCCTTTTCACTCGGAGTGACTCTGGCTGGGATTCTGTTGAAGGGGCTGAAAGAGGAGACTGAATCTGTCCAGCAGGAGGCTAAGATACCTGATATCAGTGATGCATGAAACCCAGTCAAACAAACAGAAACATGACTATAACATTCATTTTTAATTTGAAATCTGAAAGTGTATCTTTCATATTGCAAGAGCCATGATTTTATGTACAACTGAATAATGGCTTACAGTTTTTGGTTTCTCTAGCTGTAAGACATCTGTCAACATTGGCAAATTTACTCTGCATAGCATATATGCCAAAATATATTTTTATCATATTAAATTGATGTAGAAAAAGTTTTGTAATGCTTAGCACAGATCTTGTTTAGTACAGCAGACTTTATTATATGCCCTATAATATATTCTGGGTGTTAAATGTTTAGAAAATAATCCAATCACAGTGACATGATTTGTCAGGAGAAATTGAGATCTTTTCCTCAAATCGCCCAGCCTTAGATGAACTACTAATATCCAAAATGTGCAGATGTTCTCTGTAATGTCGCAGGACAGGTGATGGAAGGACAGAGGAGGAAGTGGTTGCACTGTAGGTGTATGTGTGTCGGCACAGTCAGGCAGCACAACTGCAGCATGTCAGTAAGCTACTGAGAAACACAACCCGACTCACTCCAGTATGGATACACTGAGACTGGGACAATCCTCTCTCCAGATCTGTTCTGGCAGTGTTCTCCTTGTGTTGAGCCTTTCTCTCTTTCTCTCTCATCCCCACAAAAAGAGAAAGATTATGCAAATGTGGAGTAAATAAGGTTTGTGTCTCCAGCGTCGGCTGAGCGAACAGAGAGGACAGTTTGTGGTTTTGACACACAGTGGCTGTTTGTCAGAGAGGCAGAGAAAACAACCCGCGAGGCGGCGTCTCATCACGGCTGTCACTCTTTGTCTGACATGTTTGTTTTCCCCTCCGCCTCACCCCGTCCTTATTGGCTGAGGTTTGGCACAATGGATTAATTCACATCATCTTCTGCTGTCTCACTTGATTTCTGACACTGAGGCATTGTAAAACAAAACATGGCAGCTTACACCGATACAGGACATCATCTTTCACTCACTCTAGTTTTTCAGATCAGTTACTAAATAAATCATTTGTGATATTATGAGTAAGGTTTGGGCGTTGACTGTATAATTAAAAATGCACATGGTCCCTGTGATGTCACACATTCATGTAGAGCCAATGTGGAGCTCAGAGTGTGGCCCAGCAATAGGTCCGTTTTTGCCTCATTAATTGCGAAACGTCGGTGATATTTATCGATTACCTACATAAATCTGTTGCAGCTGTTGGGTCTGACATGTTTGTGTGTTGTCATAGCAACTTATGCCACGAGTCTTCGTTGTTTGTTGTTTCTGACATAAAAGTCAATAATCCACATCATCATGAGAAATTGGGATGCAGAAATGATTCTCACCACTAATCATGAATCATATCACTGTCGCAATATCAATGTCGTGCAGCCCTAGTGGAGTTGTACACTATTCTGAATTTATCAAGAGAGACATTATAGAGCAATTCTACCACTCCTCAGTGAGTTTCCCCCAACCTTTGTCATCTGTGGTGTTTCTGGCTGTTGCCATCTCACTCGGGCCTCAGTCCTGTACTGAAAACAACCGCCTGTGACAGCACCTTATATATACTGTCAATGTACAGCACCCACCTGTCACTCAAAGCAGCCATGCCCTTCATTCTTCCGAACTTTAACCTTAATGTAATTTAAATGGGTGAGTTATATAAAAATTCACCCACAGTACGTCATGAATGGGGAATTAAGCTATAGAGACCAAAACTCTTTTGTACCAGGATGTGAACATGTTTATTTCTGCTGTACCATTGTGCATGGTAATAATGGGCCTTATGGAGACTTAGCCAGCCTAAAGTGACTGTTTGAGGAGCTGCTACTTTTGTGTTGGCTTAATTTGCCAGGCACAGAGGTTGCCGCTTGGCGTAGTGTCAAAATGTTACCATAGGCCACTCACCCTAAGTTCTCAGGTTGGCTTGATTTGCTTCGACTGCAAGAACCAGACCTTTATTTGAAACACGTCGCACTGTTTTCAATATATTTCATCATGTATTGGTAAGAAGCCTTTTAAATTCTCTCAATTAGAGAATGCTGACACACAACTTAAGTTAGGTATGTTAAGTTCAGCAATAGTTGAGAGCGTATTAGTGTTACAAAGACAAAATGGAGAATATGACATGACTCTGTTGTACTGATTGAATCAGTGCTCTAGAAATGTACATTATTCTAAATTCATCAGGCGAGACATTATAGAGCAGGTAATTCCACCACTTCAATGAATTTTACCCAACCTTTGTAAAAGACTCCTGTATTTGAATACTATCTTTAATTAGAATTTTACTGAATGTATTCAGGTTGAGTTTGAGAGTAAATTATGATGCGAATTAACATTCTCGACGTGTGCCACCCTTTCTTTACTTTTACCGTAATGGGCTGTCATTCTAATGTCTCTAATCCCAATACTTTCTTGATATCTTGCATTGCTGTAAGAAATGTCTTTCTACACAAAAACACTACAGTTAAATGATATTATTAAGTTGTCATCTTCTCTGTTACTGTAATTACAGACCTGCTGATGCTGTCGTTTCTTCTGACAGCTTAGGGCTTGAATGGTTCTCAGCCAAAAGTGAGATTTAATTTTAGTGGACATAATTTTAATAAAACCAGTCACTGTGGGGCTTGCTGTCAGCAACTCTTTAGTGTTTCAAAAATCCTGCAAGCACAGAAACATACATCATGATTACGGTCATTTCTATGCCTCTGCACCGGCGATAGTCGTGTCTGGAGGCATCCTCCGTATGTCCCTCTGTCCCATTCTCGCGAACGTGATATATTACAGGAACACCTCAAGAGAATTTCTTCAAATTTGGCACAAACCACTCAAAGATGAACTCATCAGAATTAGGTGGTTAAAGGTCAAACTCAAAGTGGTCATTATTCAATACCATAACTGAGGAACAGAATTCCAAAGAAGACTGTGACTTTAAATTAGAATAAATTGGCTGATCCACATTTCACACAGTTAATTGGGACAACACAATGAGTAATTGATCTCAGTACAGGCTTTCATTTTTCCATCCCATCCATTCCATGCATTCTTAAAGTCAGATATTGACCAGCAGCCAGACATGTACTTTAACATCAGGAGACCTGTGTCGGCTGTATCTGTGGCACAGGAACCTGTACTGTGACCTTTTGGCCTCATGCCATCTACTAAAACCATCATCATCAAGACCAGCTAATTCTTTCTCTGGAAAATAGGACAGACACTTCACACAAGATTCTCTGTCTACTGTGTAAAGTGGTTAAAAAATGTGTTTCAAATTAAGCTCAGCTGGATGTCTGAGAACATCTTGTCTTATGTTATCTTTACTTAATCCGCACAACGCTTTTGATAAACAATTAATCATCAAGTCATTTTTCACTCAAAGTGCTGCAGAAAATGAGACACTTTATGATGCCACCTCGTGCTCTTGGATACTGTGATTGAGGGCATTTGTCACAGTTTTCTGATGTTTCATAGATGAAACAATGAATCAGTTAATGAATGATAATGAAAATAATAGCTGCAGCCCTAACTTTGATGTGGTTCATACTGTGGCTGTTCTGTTTCCCTGTGTACAGTGGTGATGTTTGTATTACTGGACCTGGGTCAGCTTCGTCTTATCAGCTGCATGTGGTGAAAGAAGGTTGATCTCTCACAGCCCTCTGGGAGGATTTCTCTGATTCCTACTGCAGAAAAAGCTCCTCCTGTCTGCATGGAAATAAAGATTTTTAGATCTGTGTTTTCAACCCGGGGGTGAGGAGATAAGACAGATGATTTATGGGGATGCATAGATAAAAACCCTCGCTACTACACAGACCGTGTATCATTGTACCTCCTCCAGTTCTTCTGAAATACTGAATATTTTCCATGATGAATCAGATGAAACAACATGAAAAGAAAACTATATACTTTAGTTTAAATGCTCATTCTACATTCAGCGTAACTTCAACAAGGCACTAACACTGTCAGGGTTAGAAGTTCAATTCCCTGTTAGTGTCCCCATCGTGTCTCTCTGTCGTCCCTGGATCCAGAGCTCCGGTCAGAGCTGCTGTAAATCAGCTCGGTACTGGATTCCCTGTTGTCAAACTGGTCAAAATAAGAAATAAGTTATTACAGTTGCACAACATGTTTTTTGAGAGAAAATAGAAGGGTGACTGGATAGAGAAAATGACAGAAAGAGTCTAAAGTTTGGGATAATTTGATACCGGATGACTTAATCAATCGTTAGCTGCAGCCGTAGACTGAACCAAACAGTAAAACCAAAAGTACGAGCTGAAACAGGCTGAAAGGCCCCATAAAGCTGAGGGGAACTGCAGAGTTTGTGTTTTGTCAGTACAAGTGACAAAGTCACATTATGCGCATTGCTCTTTCATCCATTGTTGATATAAATATGTTAGCAATATAAAAATATAAAGATATTAGTGTTCATATTAGAGCGTTAGAGCAGGTTGTGATTCAGAGGTCTGGATCCAGTATGAGACAGTTTAAACATGAGTCTCTGTGTCCAGGGTCTGTCTGTCTGTTAATCTTTATTTTCTGCTCTCGTCCACAGAGAGCCTGTGACTCAGTGCTGAAGTGGTTTTAAATGGTTTTAATAAATCGGGTCCTTTGAGCACTGCAGAGCTGCTCCCCCTCTACACACTCCCTCCACTCTGCACTCGCAAGCTGCTCCTGACCTGATAAAAACCTCTGAAATCACCTGCTGAGCTATGTGAGTTTATTTTTTATTTATTCAATAGGTGAAACTGCTGGAGCGTACACCTGTGGCAGATGGAGGTTTTATGTTGTAGAAAATGAACCTTCAAGTTGCAGCAAACACTGAGGTGTGTGTGTTGGAGTTCACCTCTGTTCATGATTGAGTGTACTCTGGAATACTGGAGATTGCAAAATAGCTATTAAATATGTGAGTCAAGAGTTCGGTTTGTGTCTCAGTGGATGTCGGCAGAGAGGCATGTACTGTGTGTTTGTGTTTGTAACTGTACATTAACCTATGTCTATTACGCATATCTGATTAATATATGAAACAAACATAAATGCTATATTTCTGTCATGCTCTCTGCATGGGTTTTCCTCGCTTCAGGTTTTACTGACGCTCTCTAGATTACAGATCCCTGTGCTCATGAGGCCGATAAACAAAAAATGCTTTAGAATGATGATAGCGATTTGTATTTTTTGGGAAGTTGGAGAAAAAGTTAGTTTCCAGACCTGTGCTATAACTCTCATGCTGCTGTGAACATGCTGCTGTCACCGTTGTCTTCTCTAAATGTTAATACTATTAGCATTTATTGGTATGTTTTCATTAGTGTATGATCACCTGAACATAAGAATAGTTGTGTTTTTGTTAGCTTAGAATGAGCTGTTTTTATCTACAGAGGGAAAGGGTCTGAGTCCGCTATATTGAACCGCCATGTTTCTACAGTAGCCCAGAATGGACAAACCAAATACTGTTTTTTAGGCAGGTTTTCTCCAACATGCTTGACAGGCTGAGCTGTATTAAAATGGTTGCAATGTGCAACTTCGCTGCTAGATGGCACTAAATCCTACACACCGGTCCTTTTAGGATACAAATAGACAATAATTATCAGAATTGTTGTTGATTAATCAATTAATTAATTAGAAAAATGTATTAATTCATTAATTCATTTCTCTTCATCATTATTTTCAGCTGTATTTTGCAGTAATTTTAAATAAGATTTATGACTTCATTTCATTTTAAGCCATCAATAAATGTGACTTAGACATACTGAGCTGATAGGGACACTGTGTCTTGCTCAGTGACACTTGAAGAGGTCACACTGTCTTTTGAAGGGAACAGGTCAGTGATATTTCAGTCTTTATGACTGTCGAGCGTCGTCCCTCCTCAACTGCCATGTGTGGTTTGCTGTCCTAACTGCTGCACTGAGCCGCTGTTTGGAGATCTATCCTCTGTCCCTCTCAGCCTCTCTGTTCCTCTTGAACAATGTTGTTGGGATGAACTTCAGTTACCCTCTGAGTTAATGAGTGTCTCGGAGCAGCTGAGCGGTGGGTTTCGGTGACGCTCCGAGGTGCACGAAGGCCGCCTTCTGCTCGGGGTGGCCCGGCCGTCATTTGGCAGGGATCAGCTGCTGTCCCACCGTGGGGATCTGCAGACTGCTTATAGCTGGCTGGTGGTATCTGATATGTTGCTGCTCTGTGGGAGGGACTCTGACTCACTGCTCAGCCTGTACCATTCATTTACATGAAGCTGACAAACAAACCAGCAACAGGAGGCTACAGGTCGGCTCGCTGCAGGTACAAGTTAAGTCCACCAGGTCCAGGTGTGTTATTTATTTATAGGTGGGGTTTTGTCCCTGGCCACAGAGTTGCCATGAGAGATGCAAAGTCGGAGGAGCCACTGGTTCCACAAGTATTTGTCATCACTGCAAATCAACATTTGAAAGATTTCTTTGAACACAGAAATACAGGAGTCTCCTGAGGGATTTAATGATACTATAGGTTACAGCATGGCATCTTGGTTAGGGCGGGGTTCTCCTTTGACTCAATACCCACACTACCTAAGCTCTGAAGCTAATAAATCTATAATTGAATCAGTAATTTGTCTTTCATTAATAGCAAACATCACTGGCAGCAGATTGTATCCGATGTCTCTAATTAATGTTCATTTGTAGGCCAAAATGAAACATTTGGACAAAGTGGTTGAAATCTCTCATTTAACTTTTAAGCACAGAGCACACGAATGAGCTTATCACCCTATAAACTTTAACTAGAAGGCATTCCTGTCAGCTGAACGGCATTAGAAATTGCCAGTCAACATCAACATCACTTTTCCTACATAAAACAACATGTACCAGCAGTTTGTCATCCCCACCATAACTGTCCAACTATGTAGCTGTTATTAATGAGTAAAACACCACTTTTTACTTCAAGATTATATTTCGATATTATTGAACATTGTCCAGTATACCTAATGCAGTGATTCCCAACCTTTTTCCTTAATGGACCCCTTTTCTATCATTAATTAAACTGACACCCCTTACTATGTATTTTAATTTCTGGATATTTTATATTATATTCAACACATAACAATAACAGTACAGAACAACGGACGAACTGTACAATGAACTCAGATAGTGAATACAGTAACTTATGTGTAAAACGAGCAAGTTCAATGAATTTAATTTATTTTTACATTTTTACTACTTTTTAACCTAACTAACTTTGAACTACTTTAACTTTTCAGCAATGTATTTCACAAACTGTTAAGCTACCTAATGTAAGACACTGCTGTAACTCCACTGCCAGCTGTCACACTGCACTCTGCTACATGTGCTGCTTACTTTTTGTCAGTGCTTATATTTGTAAAACTGTTTTCATAGCAGCGCATATCGGAAACGTAAGCACTGCTAAATCGGTCAGGCGCTAGTTTTTAGGGGGGCAGACAGACTGTGACTTGTAGCGGCTGTAGGTCAGATCCAGAAATTGTCTGCAGTACCTTGACACAGAGCAGCTCTGAACTCATGAATGAATCACTCATCGTGCTGTAATTCAGGCCTCAGGCTCCTCCCCTCTGGTCGAAATCAGAGAGGTTTATTGGATTTTATTTTTTCCTGGCTGGGTTTTCTGCCTGACTGAGCAGCTGACTGTACGGCCGAGTGAACAGCTCGTCTGCCTCGCAGGCTGTTCCCGCTCTGCCGTCCTCGGTCGACGAGGTACCACCGAGGGACTCGCCAGTCAAATCTGCCGGAAATCAAACTAACGAGCTCTGACAGGAAGCAACATGCTACCTGCTGGGAACACGGCCAACACTTTCCTGGGTTTCTCTGTGAAACGCCTCACAGACTTTAACCCTCCCGCTGTGCTGTCGACATGGATCTGGTGTTTCCCGTCAGAGGTTTCATCCTGGTAATGAGTCGTCTGTGGTGGAGGACAGTCTGACTGAACTTCAAACCAAAGACCTTAAAACCACAGATCACAGGCCGGGTCCGTGCCTGTCAGCAGTGGTGTGAAGACAGACAACAGATAAAAGCCTGAAACCACTGACATTCAGATCTGTCCAAACCAGAATACGAAGTGAACATTTTCAGGTGTTTCCATGGTGACGTCATTATTCACAAACCTAGAATCAGACCCATTAAACCCCCCAGATTGAACTCTAACCACAGTTTGTGGGGTCAGAAATGAATGGCATTTTTTTTTATTCATGTCCCTCAGGTCAGTTTGACATTATGCCTGTCCGTGTGCTGTCAGAGGGTGCGGTGCCAGGCGGCCAGGTACCAACACACCTCACCAGGATTCCCATCTCGCTCATCAGCACCAGCACTGACTACGCCAACAAAACTGTCAAGGTTTGTTTACAGCCAGCTCGTAATCAGAGAGACTTTTCATTTGTACACAATAAGACTGATAATACTGATATTTCTTGTCAAGACAGAAGCTGTATCTACTGTATCTACTTCATGCATACTAATACGTCTCTGGTCTAACTTTTCACATCTTATATAAGGACCATTACTAGAACAGTGTTCTGTCATTTACAGAATATTGCCATGGGCAGACCTATTTTGTCTCCCAGAGATGCAGAGAAACTTAAGCATGTTTTTAGCACTTGATTTAGTCTAGATTACTGCAACACACTGTTCACATGAGTTACAGCTCAGTCAGAATGATGCTGCCAAACTTTTAACTGGAACAAAGAAAAGAGCTCACATCACTCCTATTTTACAATCCCTGCACTGGCTACTCGTTAGTTTTTGGATACATTTCAGTCTATAACTGTTTATGAACTTACTTACTGCTGATCACCGTACCAACAACTAAGACAAAGACCTGCAACAAAGCTGCTTTCTGTAGTTTTTTAACTCAAACTGTAGATTTCTCTACCTCTGAATCCTGACCTGGTTCTGAGATGTCTATTCCTCAGCACAATGTGTACGTGTATAAATACCAACAACTCACTTAGCGCTGTTTTATTTAAATCACTCTTCCTCATTTGTGCCATGAGGCTGCGCTGGGCAATACCACAAAGATGGGCAAAGCCAATTTAAAGAATAATACCAAACCGTTAAAGTGTTTGTTGTGCTGGTCATTGGCACAAAAATTGAGCCCTTATTGCCTTTTGCTGTTATGGCTGTTTGTGCAAGAGGTAATTGGGGAAAAAACAAACAAAAAACATTCAAAATGTCCTTATAGGAATTCAAATATGCACAGTCACTTTATGGAAAAAATAAGCTGAAAGATGTTTAGCTCAGCCATTTACAGGTACCAAGTCTTTTCTGTGGAGAATTGCATGCATTCCTGTTTTCTTGGCATTTTCCTCCATGATTTTTTGTCTTTATTCACTTTTCATTTATCTGTAACCTGCCACCATCTGTTCACATCCACCTAGTTTCTGTTTTTCTTTATGTGAGACTCTATTGTTGAGTAACTATTGTTCTTGATTAGCACTCTGCAGGAATATATTTATGAAAACCAAAGCAGCAGAATAATCCACCTTCTGTCTCACAGCTCATTTCCCAGAGGCGCTCATCAACGCTGCTCAGTTTTCTGATGTGGCTTTGATCAGTTGACAGACCCTCAGTGAAATTCTGCAGAGCCTCAGTCAGACCTAAATGCTAAATGCTTTTCAGTTTGTCTGTAGGCTTTTAGTGTTTTTTTGTTGTTTTCTTTCCCAGGGAAAAGTGGTTCGAAAAGGTCCACTGGTGTCGTTAGCGGCTGACAACGTCATCCTGAAAGCTGTCATCCAAGGTAACTCTCAACATGTTTTTGTCTGTGTGTGTGTTTGTGTTAGCTGTCCGGTTGTACCTGAATTTGTCCCTGCTGGGTTCTGTGTTATAAATTAGTTTTCAGAGCAGGTTGCTGCGGATGTAAAAGTGAGTTCACTGTAGTTGTACTTTAAAGGGCACTGCTGCTACAAGGAATCCATTCAGCAGCCTGTCACTCACATCGTTTCTTTGTGTACTTGGGTTAGAAGTTTTGAATTCAGTCTTTAAAAGCTCAGCTTATAGTGTTTGATTAATATATATTTTCTAAACTTTTGGGATTATAAAGTGGATTTATCAGTTGCACTGTTGTTACTGTAGCCAACTGTGGGCACTCAGAGCTCTATGATATTACTTCATATTTATACAGAGACCAGACAAAAAAGTAAGCAAGCAAGCAAAGTGGACTACCCTGATCGCTTCGAACTCCCTCCATGGAAAAAGGATTTTAAAAGTTGTTGCTTGTTGTCTTTCGTATTAGTATTAATTCAGACCTTTTACAAATTCCCATCGTGATTAGAGCGACAGCTGAAGATGCCCCACACATTCCTCCTTTAAAGAAGATCAACAATCCAATCCATCTTTAAAGGACCAGTGTAGTGGTGAAGATTGAATGCCTCTGTCGTCTGTATTTGAGGACATGGGAACAAGAACGGGCTGTGAAGTGTGTAGGAGAAACTTTGGTGGCCACCGAAAAAAGGGAAAGTCCCTATATATCCTGTACGTACAGTATGCTAACATTTGCTGCTGTTGGTCAATATTGACACTTTACATGTAGAAGTTTACAAAGATAGATTTCAGCCTGTTTACTGAAAACAGCTAGGAACCTAAAAGAGGCTAAGATGCTTAGTACTGCAGACTTGATGGTGTTTCACTGTATGTGTGTGGATCTATTAGGACTGTATGTGTGTTAAGCTGTTTAGCTGCTCTGTATTGTAGAAACAGACGGAGGCCACTGTCTCATTGTTGTCTTGTCTGTGGCCTTCTTATCTTTGAGCAGGCCAATTGAAAAGCCACAGAAAGCTGAGGCTCTTATTGTGGCGGGGACATGCCTCCATCCATTCATTTAAACTCTGACACCCTGCCTGTGTCTCCAGCAGCAGGATGAGCAGATCCACCTTTCCTGTATTGTTGTTGTCTCTGCGTTTTGGTACAGTCTCTGACCTGCTCGAGCATTGTGGAATTCCTATTTCCGTTTCTTTTGTTGGCGTTGCTAAAGGCTCTGTAGAGATGGATTCAGACTGTGTTCGTGCTGATGTGTTTCCTAATTTAGTCCATTTTGTTCAGACTGATGAGAACACCTGTGTTTTGTCTGTGGTCAGAACACAACACACATAGTTCCCATATTATGTTTGAGTAAAGGATATGTGAAGGACCTATGTGTTATAGCTCGGTTAGAATAGATGTCACATTTCATTTGAAATTTGAACTTCTGTTCGGTTTGGGAGAAAATCGATAATTCAAACTGGAATGATCTGACTAAATTCGGACTCCTCAATGTTTAATTGCAACATGCTGTGTCTTGTACTCCACTGTCACTCTCATTCTCACTCTGTTGATGTCCTATTGTCCAGTAAACAAGACTGTGTGTTATTCTCTGTTACCACAAAATGCAGAAAACTAGCGAGCTGTGCTGAACAGATAAGCATGACACTAAGCCATCTGAGAAGTAATGTGTGGAAGCATTTTGCATTCAACAGCACAGATGCCAAAATGCAACTGATTTACTGCTCTGTTAATCAGTCACTACAGTGAGGCATTGGAGGCACCTCTAATGAACAGAACCACATCAATTTTACAAACAAATTACATTCACTTCTCATTCATTGGAAGTGACAGCCCTAACAGCCCTGGTGTAAAACCTGGTGTTTGACACTCTTCATTACGGCCAGAACAGCCCACAAAATGCACAGAATAGGCAACACTCTGTAACAAAAATGTGTAAATACAAAAATAAAAAATAAAATACAAGCGTTAAATGAGCTAGGGACTTTAATTATTGGTTTTCCTATGTACCACATAATTTGACTGTTGTTACTTTAGGACAAAGCAAGATAGATGTGGTTATCATCTGAATAATTATAACCAGTTGTTTTTTACAACAAGCCTAATGGAAACACTGGATGTATAGTTGTAATGTGAGACAAAGTAATTCCTGTCCTGGAGATTGTAACCACTTTAGAACAGTGTCTGAAAGTTCAACCTAGTTTTCAAAGGGTCACTTCATAAGGTTTCATAGCCTCAACCTGAGTTCTCTGTCTTTGTGACTTAATGTTTGAAAAATCATGATTACAAATATCTATCTGTCATAAATGACAGAGATCATCACCTGAACACCTCATCATCCTGATCTGAATGTTGAATCCTCCATCTATACTCTCATTTTAAAAACTTGTTCTGTGTCTTGTTTCGCAGAAGAAGATTGCCAACCAAACACGTCGTCTCAGCACCCATCCATTAATGTCGTATTGTTGGGAGCGCTGGCCAAGGACTTCAGTCTAGCTGTCAATCAAGGGGTAGGTGCACTCTGTCATCAAAGATATGATTCAAACAGAGAAAAAAAGAGATAAAGAATATTTTCACAGTTTAATATAAATACCCACCATATTATAAGCACTGCTGATAACTCCTCAGGGTTTCCTGCTGTCCTGGAAAACTGAGAAAGTGCAAACTAACATTTTGTAAGCAAAGAGACATTCAGATTTTTCAGTCCTGATACATGAATCATTTATCATATGAATCTATATTTAGTGTGTGCAGACATGCTGATGTGATAAAGTGTGGATGGAGATGGAGATGGTGATGATGTTCGTGTACAGACCAGTGATGTCTTGCTGCTGAATCTAATTTACAGTTTGAGTTATTTTCTGTTTCCTTTTCTCTCCTTTGTGTCACCTGAGTGTTAACAAACCCTGGTAGTGTGTCTGTTCCCTTGTAAAAATCACACCTTTGCACACAACTCCAACTTTATTTGGATGTCTCATAATTAGAACTGCCTCTGACTAAAGATTTTCCTAGTCGACTAGTAGTCGATAAATAAAGCCAGTAGTTGTAGTTGTCACACGTTTATGATATTACCTAAATTATTTAAATATATATTTATTGAAACAGCCTCTTGTCAAATGATACCAGAAAAAGCGGTAGTCAATCTAAACGTGTCAGAATAACCAGCAAGGAGACTGAACAGATTTATTTCAACACAGTAAAACATCACACAAGTCTTGTTGTTCAAAATCATGATATGATGGATGATGTATAATGTTAACAGTTATTTACAAATCCAAAAAAACCCCAGAGTCATAATAGTCCTGCTTGGAGCCGCTGGAAGTCAGATGGCCTCTGTTGGTCCCTTTCAAGTTCTGTCGCTCATTCGGCATTCCCCACTGGCAAGGCTTTTACACTAGTAAGTCCCCCCCTTCCTTCGAGCTCCTAGTCCAAGTATAGTCAACTTATAGGACCGCTAACTAGCTAGTGGCAGCAGCTAGTACAGTTAAGTTAGCATATGCAACAGTGCACCGGTAAGTAACTCCACTTTGTTACAAGAGAAAAGGCCTGTGTTGCAATGATCCCCTGATACTCTCAATCCGGTGACAAGGCACAGCCTGTCTGTTTAATATAAAGTAATTAAGTATATTTTAATAATTTAATAAGTCTCACCGTTTTCTGATCTGCTCCAGTTTTAAATTGATACTCAACACTTTTCATCATGCCATCTTAATAAATTCAGGATAATGTCCATTTCTAGTCCTTTCATTCTTACACTTAAAAAACTAATAATAGTGGCTGAAAATAATAAGTTAATGAAAAGTGTATTAATGTTATAAAGAGAGCAGTGTGCTGACATGACTCATGACATGACTTGTACTGATGGATGAATTAGTTATATGTGTGAGCGAAATCTTCCTTCTTTAGGTTAATAGTAGTATGACACAGTGGTTCCCCAGGCCAACATTGGATCACTTACAAACCTAGAAGCAGACAGTGATGACCTGTCCCTGTCAGAGCAGTATTCTGCTTCCTCTGTGTCTCAGGGCCAACCAGTGCAGCTATTCTGATGAGGCAGTCTGTCTTCCAGAGAGACCAAGGCCATAGATAGATAGTTTGTGCTTTACCTTCCACCAAACAGGATTAGAGTAAAGGGCATGTGACCGGAGTGATAATGCAACGTTACATTTGGTTAACTCAGGAAAGGCATTGTCGGCAAAATCTAAATTAAACACTCCTCAACAACTATCCTTCAGAACTGGAGTGGTTTTGCACAGTGGTTCACCTGGAGTGTTTCTCCACTTTTAGTGAATGCTTCTGCTTGAAACATCTCTTTTCCTTCACAATAAGGAAATTATACTGAATTCACTATGCTTGACATTAGGGATGTCACGATCAAGTTTTTTTAGCCCCCAATCTGATCAGTCATTAATTATTGATTATCTGCTGATACTGAGTCCTAATCCAATACTGTTTTTTTTTATTATTTTTTTATTATTCAGTGCCCAGTGCAGACTTCAGTTACATTAGGGTTATTAAAATCAATCCAATGCTCGACAATGCATTGCATTAAGAAACAAAATGCCTGCATCAAAGCTGTTCCTTAATGTTTTGTTTTTTGTACACAATAAAATATAAAACAGCCTAACAAGATCTCTGTAATCTTTTTGGTCTTGTTGCTGTCTGAAGGGAGTTTCTCTCTCCAGAGTTGCCTGAATGAACTGTATTTTGCTAAGTGTTTATTTCCATTGTCTCTACATCTTTTGCTCAGATTACATTAATTACTCTTATTGGCTTTTTGTTCCCGGGACGTTTCTTGCACTTGCAGCTGTGTTGGATATCTACTGCTCTCTCCTCCTGCTCTCTCTCACACACACACACAGAGCAGAATGGAGGAAAAGAAACAGCGAGAGAGTTGATAAACAGCTGTGTAACAGCTGAAGTAAAACAAAAGATTGGATCGGATGGATAAAGCTCAGTATAGCCAATACCGATCGTTGAAATCAGATCGGGACATCCCTACTTGACGTTATAGGGTATGTAAACCTTCAGAAAGTTACAGAAATGGTCAGACAGATTTATCTGATATGGTGATAAATGTGAGTAGAGAAAGTTTCCTTGTCAGATGGAGAGTTTGGAAGTTATTTTCTTGAGGCTGGGTCCTTTAAGCCTCAGAGGGTTGAGTGAAGACAGACAGTGAAGAACAGTTTGAAAGCCTTTTTATAATGAATATTCATGTGATGCTGATGAGAGTGCATTATGTTATTTTCATTAAAAACTAGGCTTGGATATGGATATGAGGGTGTGTCTGTGGAAATTGTCTTTTTCTGGATCATAAAACCTGTGATTTGAATAAAGTAATGAGCTCAGTGATACATGTGAAGTGTTAAAGGAATATGACATTAATCTGTAGGATGAGATGAATTAATTTACATATTGTATGTTTGAAGAAATGTGTGCTGAGCTGTGTAAAGCCTGCGATGGTTTGCAGTAATTGAATATCCTGTGCTTTGAAAAAATAAAGGGGAAGCATACATACCACTAGCTTATTTAGATTATGTTAACTACTTTATTTGAAGGTAGATATGGACTATAGCCTGAGCTGTGATAAAGTGAATTATCCTTTCACTTAAAACGGATAATGAGACGGATTTGTCTGTTGCTGTTTGTAAACACACAATTCAAATTTGGCCCCTCCTCCCAAGCTAAACGAGCTAGGGAAAGTAGTGGTCGTCGAGCGAGCTAGAGGGTGAATGAAGAGAGGGAGCGGCGTTAGCAAAAACAAGGCAGTGAATTAAAGAAAAGTATGTTTGTAATGTTATTTTCTAATTGTATCACACATTCTAAAGCACAAATAAACACAGACACAGTCATTGCCATTGCCACGTTTCATCCTGTTCAGTTCGGCTGCTCTGTGTGTGTAGTTTAGTCCCGCCGTCGGTCAAACAGACACACAGAGCGTTGCTATGTTTTAAGTCCCCACCTTACACCATGCACGTTGTCCAAAGGTCGATCCAGAAATGTCCTGAACTAATAAGAAAATACAGACAGAGGGCAGTGTCTCTGCAGATATAGACAACGCCACACACTTGTAGTGGGTCATGAGTTATGATTGAGAGGGATTATTTTTATATACATTGTTTTTTTAATAAAATCCTACTCAGTATGCCTCTAAGATAAGATAATTATTTATTGATACCCCAGAGGGGAGATTTGGGCAATACAGTAGCACAAGGACAGAAAAAAATACAGATGAATAGAGAACTTAACAAATAAATAGGTAGACAGCATATGTATTAAGTTACTACTAATGCATTTCCTAATGCTGCTGTTTCAAGTGCTGGTGAAACACGAGGTGGCTTTTATTGTGAAGCAGCCACAAGAAGCACCGTGTATTTGTCACCAGTAGCTCCTCTACTCTCTCTGACAGAGTAGCTGCCGATTAAGTTATTTCCGCCACCAGAGTTCTGGGACTAGTATGAACCAACACTTGCTGTTACCACGGTAACCACAAAAGCTGCCAAATCAACAAGGGCTGAAATCTTAAGGATTACAACTTTAACGTTTCCTTCAAAGGGCCGATGATTGGGCTCTGGTGTGACAGTTCACCTCCTGCAGCTCCCTTGAACTGTGCAAACAAAGTGAGTCTGAATCATCATTGCCACAACTCGTTGTGCCGGTTAACTCACGGTTAGTCTGTCACATCTGTACACATCTGTACACATCTGTATACAGCAGCAGCAGTGATGTTGTTTACAGAGCAGTTCATCTGTTTTTGACCTGGACGGGGACAGTGAACACATCAGGGATAATCCTTCTGTCAGCAATATCTCACTGTGTCTTTGGTTTTGGTACAGCGACGTCTTGATGGAACTCAAAGCGCCATAAAGCTTGGTGAAGTCAGGAAGTCATCACAGCCTGAGCCGCTGTGCTCCGCTGTAGATCACAGAGTTCTTGTCAGGCTATGTGTCTCTGTAACATGATTATTTAGACTATCTGCTGTCCCTTTGGCAGCCCTGAGTGGAGGCTTTACAGCCGTCTTGGGGGCAGCTGACACGCCAAACAAAAGACAATCTCCACATTTCACACCAGCTTATCATCGGCAGCTTGTTGCGACGTCTTACTTAATGTCTCACAGGATGCTACATCTGCTGCTTCAATCTGTCCTCCCTCTGGGAAAAGGATGTATATTTATCTCTCTCTGCTCTCTCCGTCTAATCCCTGATTTCTTTGCTTGTTGTTGTTTATCTTGTGTTTTCCTGCAGGATGCGGTGGTGGCCTCTGGCTTCACTGTGGGCAAATCCCCCACAGTTCATAAGGACAAGTTGCACCCCTTTAACCTGCTGCTGTCAGGAGACAACGCCTGTATTTATGTGAGGACTTTTATAAATCGAAGTAATATGCACTGTATGTATGTAGGCGTATATAAATCTCTTTAATGTCTTTCACAGTTCATTTGCTCTATGGTTGCTCTCACACTTTACCTCTTTAATGTGAGTAAAACAAACTGCTGCATTTGGCTGCAGTTCCTTGGAGCTGGTGTGAAAGCTGTCAATCAAACGCTGGCCTGATTATACCCGGCATTAAAATGCATTTCCACACACGTCTCGAGTGACCTCTTGTGATCGGATCTCACTTCCCCGCTCTATGTGCAAATATACACTATACGATGGTACCCTACTCAGAATTTTGTCAGTCAGTGGTCATTATTACTGTCCATTTGGCTGGTCAATATAAAGATTAAATTATTAATATCTTTTTTTTTTCAGTTCAGCACCACACTGAACTCCTAGCCTGAGTTTCTGTGAGCAGCCCTGCAGGAGAGACCTATATATGAGAACTACATGCAGGACACACACTTTTATTTTCTCTGACTGCGTTCTCACATCACAAATGATGAAGAAAGGCGTTAATGCCAGAGTCAGAGAAAGTAAAAGTGTGAGTCTTGCTCGCACCACATAAGGTCTCTCTTGCTGGGCCGGCTGCTGACAGGCTGTCACCCAAAGAGCCACTCACAGTGGACGGCAGTAGAGGAGGTTGTTCCACCGTCTAACCCTAAAGATTTGTGATCGAATCTCTCGCTCTGTATACAAATAAACACATCAATCATTCCTGTTTGCAAAGACAAAATGCGTTGTTGTTTTAAACTGCTGCACAAAGAAAGAAATAACTTAATGTATAATATTTGCCGGATTTAAAAAAAGTCCCAAATAATCAACAACTAGTTCATCACTTGAAACAATGTCTTCTCAAACATCTGCTGCTTATCTTGGTAAGATAGCCCAAACACATAATTTGCATTACAGTGAACCAGATACACAGTGTGTTTTGTGTTTACTTACTGGACGTCAATTAATAGGCGGTTCTTAAATTACACATATGTGATATGTGGTCCAATGTGTCCCAACACTGAAGACCATTGTCAGTTTATATAGTGTAACCAAATGTGGAAGTGTCTTAAACCTGCATTCTATGTAAAGGCCAGCAGCGGGAGCTCCATTGGCTGCAATCAAAAACACTACCATACACTCTAATGGAGAAATAACCTGACTTGTCACTTGATTTATTAACAATGTCACGATAGGTTCAACACTTGCCCAAGACGCATGTTAATACCGGGTGTAAACAAGCTCTGTTGTGAATCAAACAACAAGGACGAGACCCTACTTTTCAAGCAGTCTCTGTCCCCTTCCAAGCCAACTCTTGTGTGGTTCATGTGTGGTCTGAAAGCAAACGGACCAACCACAGTATTCTGTAATAGAAGATGAGATTTTAGCATGAATTCAAAAGCATCATCCAAACACTCTGTGCACACTTTGCAAAACACAATATCACGCACATACACACAAAAGCCAAACAAAGGCTTGTAGTCAACTGCACAATTTAAAAATCATTTGGTGCCTAATCTCTGACACCCAGAATCATGATCAAGTGACCCTCAGTGAGGTCATGACCCCAAGTACACCGGTCTGTCTGTCTGTCTGTCTGAATTCAGTCTGCAGGGTCTTATAGTGTTAGAGCGTGCGCTCTTCTGTGTGAGCTTTTAAATTGAACGTGACTCATCGGTCGTTTCTCGCTCTACGTCATTGTCAAACAGACATAACAAAAACAACAACACCTGGAGACGTGTCTCTGTTTACCCGCTGATGAATTTCACATCCTTCACATGTTTTACATGATAGCAGGCTCAGCCATCACTAGATTAACAAACACGACAGGGTTGCTCAGAACAGACACGCTGTTAACCAAATGTCACTATTTCAAAACCTTATTTCCAGTATATATCAAATATTTACTCATTAAAAAAAGCATGCATTCATTAGCCAATCACACACTGCCTCACCACTTTTGGCTTAACAACCAAGTTGAGTCAGTTTCAAACTCTTTTTTTCGGACTAGTCTGATGCATGGGAAAACACAGTCCCATCCTCCGGGTCCTGATGAGGTGAAGGGAAAATACAGTCCCGTCTGTGTCTGTGCACTTCTAGGCATTACTATAATTTTTACCCAAGTTTGGGACGTGATCTGCGGACACACATTGTTGTGTTCTTAATACATGTTATAAAACCTTGTGATTTACAGCTTCTTATATTCACACGTATGCACTCACTAGGACACACATCCTTTAACTGTAATTTACTGAGTATTTTACTTTATTTTTACAGTTCACTCAGTTTTTAATTTACGACATTTACAACACTTTATAGATATTATTTCACTCTTCCTTTCATTTTTAATTCAGTGTGTCTGCTGTGGTGGCTGTAACGTCTCCTCTCTGTCTTTGTCCTTCAGGTGTCCCGACTGCCACCTCCTCCTGACCCCAGATCCCCACCGGCCGTCAAGAGGAGCTCTCCACTCTCCGCTGAGGTCAGAGTCAGAAGCCTAGTTAGCTGAAGAGGCTGCTGGAGTGTGTTGTGGAGGTCTTGTATTTGTCAGGATGCTTCATGTCAGCTGCTGGCTGTCCCCGAGTCACCTCGGCTGGATCAGGGTCTCACCAGACCTTTGTGTCTCTGTGGTGGCGATGATGTGGCAATGAGGATTGTTAATGCTTTGTGCGAGTGTCTTTAAACCTCACAGCTTTCAGTAACTTCTTGATCTCATTATTTTTATGAATTACAACCACAAAAACTTTCAAACATTAAGAAATCAGTGGACAAAACTTCACAAGGGCAGAACAAGGCTAGAACAAGAAAAGAAATCGACTGTGAAAAAGAAATCTGATATTTTGACAGACACATTTCTGTGACCAGTATACTTGTCTGGTAAGTGTCTACAGACTATTTTTGACTGTTCAGCTTGTTTCTTTTTGTCACACATGACCTTTTGTCATAACCCGTTATGACATTTTGTGTTTTTATTACAACTTTTTGTAATAGGACAACTATTTATAATGCAATACATAATTTTTTTCAAAGTAAAAAAATCAAGCCCAATCACTACCAGACAAATATTTAAAAAATCGCTTTGAAGTACTTTAATAATTTAATGTGTGCACACAACTCCCTTAAATCTGAAATTCAATCAAGGATTGTACATTTGCTTTAAATGTATATAAATTTATATCTCCTTGCTGTTTGTTTTGACGTGTGTACTTTGGTCACATTGTGATTTCCAAAAAAAAGAAAATCTAATTTTCTGTAGTAAATTAATGTTATTTAGCAGGTGTTGAATGCTGTACAGGGACAGATCTCCTCCTCAGTGAATGTTAAGTAAAATTGCAAAAAGTAACGTCTTTCATGATTAAAGTGCATCTGACTGTCAGCCTGCAGAGGCACATGGGAACGAATATAGAAGTCAGCTCCCAACTCCAGGTAAAGTTACTGCAGAGATAATCTGCTGGCTGCTGCCAGTGTTAAAGATACGATAATATAATAAAAAACATACATACAAGCTGCTGTACAACCACAGCCAATCAAATATTAAGCCAGTGACAGATGAATAAAGCAGAGTAACAGTGAGGTAGAGCTATGATAAACACTTTTAAAACAGAATAAATCAACAGACAGAATTACACATACACAATAAAAATAAATGAACGAGATTAAATGTATTCAGAAGCCAGTGATCTAAGTTTAAAGCCGATTCGAGTTTGATCTGTACTGTCGAACAAAAGCTGGTGAAAATAAATGTTGGACAGACTGCTTTTGTCTGGGTTTTTCTTTTATGAGCATATGCTCATTTTTCAGATCATTATTATCCTCCTGTGAAAATCACATGTGACTGAAGAAATGTTGAAAGAGATGCAGGGAATTAAAAACTGTCAGGCTCTCTGATCGGTCGTTTCCTAAGCTTTTAACAATTGTCAGAAATGGCATTTGTTTAGTTAAATGCCAAGACTAGAAAATCTGTCAATCTCAGAAGACTTGATGATTAGTTTTTTACTTTTGAAACATCTGTTCTGTCCTCAGTTTTCCATTATCATAGTCTGCAGTGATGATACAGAGATGATGATGACCACACAGTTAGCATGTTGTCATAACCCAGTTACTCACATAGTTTTAACATTGTGAAAATGGATGTGACAGCAACACTTTATCTAGTCTTTATTTAAATATTTTCCATTTTTCATTGCTGCAGAATATCATGTAGGATTAGTCTTGTAATCAAATACTGAACATACTTTGTGATCACAGTATGTCTACAGGATGGAAACATGAAAGAGGAGAGAAAGATGAGTGAATCTTTGTTATATTATATCTGAAGCTTGAGGTTTGCCCAAACTGTAAAACTCTCTCCAGGAAGTTGTGATTAACACAAATTCAGCCGATCCCTGTGAATTCTGCATTTTTCTTCCCAATCACCTCAACTTTTATGCAAATTTAAGTAATCAGTTTCCCATGAGTTTCACCAAGCATAGCATTCCCTCGCGCAAAACATTGAGTCATACGTCACTAAACTACTAGTGAGTTTATTCTCACCGGAACAAGTTGCCTTAAATCTTTAATGTGTTATACAAAAAAATGCAACTATGATTGAAATTTTCACTTTCCCCCGCAACTGCATTGCAAGAAATTGGCTAAAAACATCACAACATGCATCTCAGTTGTTTAGAAAAGGTGCTGTAAAATCAGGCATTTTGGGTGGCATCAATCCCCAAAAAAACCTGTCCTACATCTAATCCCTTCACCTGTATGTATGTGTGTGTGTGTGAAATAATTTTAGTTTTTAAAAAGTCCAAATGGTTGCATTTTGTACCACAGTTGGCTTCCAAACTAGTGTGATGTCATAAAGTCATGCTAACATTAAATCTCATGTTAAACTGCTGTAATGTGAGCATTGTTAGCGGCAATGTCGTTAGCTTTATCCACACGTGGTTGTTTTACAGTAAAGTCCTACCACTGCCGTCACATTAAAACAGTAATTATGAAACCCGTGCAGGAAGTGATGTGTTAGTATCAACAGCTTAATCTTGAGCTCACAGCAGCAGATGAACAGAGCAGCAGAGAAAGCAGTTGGGCTCCTGCTGTGACAATGTGTTGGTGAATAATGATAAATTAGGTTATATTGTGCACAGGGGAATGATGAGGGGCTACATCTGAATCAATGTAGTGGAAACTATGTAAATATTTACAGGCATTTTTTAACACATTAGCTACTAAATCTGTTAATTGAGTAGTTTGCAAAAGCGTCCTCTCATCAGTATAATGACAGGGATGTTGTCAAATTGTAGCAGTTTGCCAGTTAAAGTGTTTTACCATTTTTAAACTTAAACTTTTACGACCTTTGGAAATATCTCAACAGTATCTTACACTGAACCCTGCAGTATCTTCCCACGCGCCTACTACCTCTCAGTAGGTGTGTGGGAAGGACTGAAAATGTTATTAACTTTGGTGAAAAGCATCCAAATAAACGTAATCTAATGTAATGCACGTCAATGTGGTTCTGGTTTTCTGCTGGTACTTCTTTTTAACTCTTTTTCTACTCTTTTTGTTTTTCCTCCACAGGCTTCCAGGACAACCAAGGCTCCAAAATACACGTACGTCCGACTGGGTGACCTGAAGGCTGGATCTGTAGTGAACGTGTACGGAGTGGTGGTCTTCTTCAAACAGCCATTCAAGAGCCGCGGCACAGGTCAGTCTGGAATGATGACCAAATGATGGACAGTAAATATATGTTTCTCAAGTGTAGTGTGTTCGCATGAGTCCACAACCATGCTAGCTGCACTGTCAGACTGTACTTACTAAAAGCTAATGTCAGAATGCTAACATGCTCACAGTGACAATGCTAAGTGATTTTAGCAGGTATAATGTTTACCATGTTAACCATCTTAGTTTAGCATGCTATCATTTGCTAATTAGCCCCAAACACAAAGTACAGCTGATGGATATGTCGTTAGTCCAACAGTTTTTGAGATATTTCAGTTTGGATGGAAGTGGTGGACCGACTAAACAACATTGCCATCCCTAGAGCCATGGTGCTAGAATGACCGAAAATATTTATGTCTGTACACTTATCTGGTATGTATGAGTGTCAGGACCACTGCTGAGGTCTCAAGGATATAGTCAAAGTAATATTATGAGGAAAAAAAATCAGTGTTATAAATAGGGCTGAATAGAACATTATATATTAAACAATTGTAACTTGAAATTTATCGGTATCTAAACTGTAACAACTCTGTCCTATGGAGCACATGCAGAGACGTTAAGATGCTCAGCAGCTGTGTTTAATACTTTTTAGAGACGTGTTTTAAAATGTAAGAAAGGAAGCGTTTTTGGTAAACGAGACCTGAGTACATAAACCTCATCACCTCCTCTGAGACAGAATGGAGCTGACAGACAGAAAAGAAGTGAAAATCTTTCATGAAGTGATAAAAGCTGGATCACTGCTAAGTGAGAGCAGAGGATTTTTTTAGATGGAAATGTCTCTGATTATTCCTATAACACACTCAGAAAGGTGTGGAGAGGAGTGGGGTGGCAAAATATATTTTAAGTTTATGTGTTGATAGTCTTATAAAGGATGTCTGGGCTTGAGCAGGCTGCTCAAAAAGCTTTAAAGACTTCAGTACTCGTCAGCATCACAGGAAGCTGCATTAATCTAATCCACTGAACCTCTGGAACAATGTTTAGTCATTTACTTAATTTCCCTGTTAACACACTACAGCTGATATCATCATGAAGTGCAGAAAACACAGTTGTGTCAGAATTAAAATAGGAGAGCAATGGTAATAATGTTGATACAACAAACACCAGGCCACTCAGTCTGAGTTGACCTGCAGCCATGCAGCACATGATGATTGTGTGTGTTTGTGTGTGTTTTGGGAAA
>NW_023339762.1:5546633-5551454 GCF_004916995.1 Morone saxatilis | reverse complement strand
AAACCATGGCCACTGCAGCAAGGACTCATACATAGTACATATGGGGGTACATAGGGAGTCAGCTCTGCCAGATGAGCTATCAGGGTGACTCCTCCTCCAGTAATATTGATGTCATTTTTAATTCTTATTCCAGCTTTAACATCAATGAAGTGGTTAGATCCAGTTTCCTCCAACTACTTGTGTGGTGCATTTTCTTACATGGCTGATTTTTAACCTACATACTCATCTGCAATAACTCTGAAGACTGGTATGTCTACTATATTTACTGTACAACCTATTTATGGCTCTGCTGCCAAATATGACAACAATAGTATAACATTTGCTTATGATACCACAGTGATTGGACTCGGAAGTCACAATGATGAGAGGGCCTATAAAAGTGGAAGACCTAGCCCTATGGTGTCATTACAACAATCTCTCTTGTTGTCTGTAAGACAAAAGAAATCATAGCTGATTTGAAGAAGACCAGAGAGAATTGTACTCTTATTTCTATCAACAATCATCCGTTGAAATGTGTTGTTGGTTTAAAATTTCTGGGTGCACACATCACCGATAAACCCCCATGGTCCCTCAACAGCAACGGTGTTACATATGAATGCACTGGGTATATGCTCATGTGGGTTGTATGTTTTACTATTACGTAGGTTGTTGTGGGCCTTAAATGTTACAGTATGGTTTGTGTTTGTACACAAAGTGAGTGAGCTGGGGCACAAGCTTCTCACTATACTTGTACAAATGACATTAAACTTGAACTTCATCCATGTGGACTTATATCACAAAGCAGGATTTGTCAGAAGAAGAAAGTCCTAAAAGTGTGAATTTGTCTTTTTAAACAAGACAACAACTCTATCAAGAGCAGCTGAACTGTTTTCAGACATTTGTCTCTCAGAGATCTGAACATATAAGTTTTCTTTACACAGACTTTTGCTCCAGCCTGAAGATTACTGATCAGTCCAACCAGAAGATCGGCTGCACCATCTTCTGTGAGAAGCTGGAGGACCATCCAAAAATCTTTCAAATCGGAGACATTGTCCGCATGCACAGAGTCAAGGTCTTGTATTGCCAATTTAAGAATGTACATGTGATTTTGTAATATTAAAGAAGGCAGGAAGTTAAAAACTGAAACATAAAAAAACACCAGTATTGTTCTTGAACTGAGAATATGTAACTGAGATAAAGTACTGCTAGGTCAGAGATGATTCCATGTATCTCTACACAGACTCAGTTCTTCAATGACTCCATCACGCTGGTCAACACCTTCGGTTTCTCAGTGGTGACATTTGATGGGGTGGCGGGCAGCGCCATGGATCCACGGACCTCCAGCCGCTCCTTTCACTTCGACCAGGAGGACCGTCAGACCGTGGAGGAGCTGCGATCCTGGGCCGCCAGCCAGACTATCCTCCCTCCAGTTCTCTCATCCCCTCTTTCTGCTGTTCAGCCCAAAGCTTATTTCGACCTGACATGCCAGCTGCTGGCCAAAGCTCCCATCGACACCACCTGCACCCTGCTGAAGGTAAGAAAGTCACAGACATGGTGAACTACAGACTTGATTTCCTAACGATACATGGCATCACTCAGAGGCCAGCATGTTATCACTATGTAGCTACGTGTGTCAGACACTGCATTATGTATGTTTTTGTTTTTATTTAGTAGAATAAAATTGAACCAGAGTGAAGTAAAAAAAATAGAAAAATTTGGAACATGACTAAAGCACCAGATTTATTGTTCAGGAGAATTCCCTCTTACTGCTGTAATCCAGCACCATTAGAAAACGTACTACTTTTACAGCCTATTTTGCAAATGTGCAACCTTGTCTTCCTCCAGTGAAATTTTTGTTTAATTTAATTTTTTAAGATATTGCATGCAGATACAAAGAGTTTTTCACCAGAATCCAACCCTCTGCATGGAGTGGTAACCCCATTTTCATAGTTTTCATAGTGGAGGTACCCCAACTCACCTGGACAAAGAGCCACTGATGACAAAGGAAATCATTTACATTTTTATGAAATATATTATTATTAGGCCTATTTGTACTGACGGCTGTGGCTCAGGTGGTACAGTGGGTCGGTCACAAGTCTCTGGGTTGGCGGTTTGATCCCTGGCTCCTCCCGTCCACATGTCGAAGTGTCCCGAAGTTTCTCCCTATGGGCAGGCCAGCAAATTGCAAGGCAGCGTGGTCACCATCGTTGTGCGAATGTGTGTGAATGAGCAGCCAATTGTAAAGCGTTTTGTTCGTTAAGGTAGAAACAAGCTATATAAGTGAACTCCTTTTACCATCTATTATGCTTCAAAGAAAATGAGCAGATTACTGTACGTCACACGCCAAAGGCTATATATTGATCGATAATCATTCAGAAGCAAGCCTTTTGAGTTTGTACAGGTTGGGAAGTGTAGAAATAAATGGCTCAATCATGTAAAATTATAGTGCTTCTGTAGGGTTGATTTTGATTAAAACTAGGACCACCAGATTTGGGCCATTTGATTCTATCCTACTTCAAATGTGCTTATTGGATCCCTTATATCTGTCACTGTCATTTTCACGCATGTCCATTGGTGGGTTTTGTGGCACTTTCGAGCCTTTCTGGTTCTGAAAAGTGGTCGAGATTAACCAGGGGCGTCGGAAAAATCATCCTCACGTGTAACGTCCTTGTGGCTGCCGGCACCAGGCACTAAGTCACTAAGTCACTATTTGTGTATTTTACATTTAGGAATATATTCCTAAATGTAAAATACACAAATAGTTTTTTATAGTATAGTTTAATATATATTAATTCCAGGATTGAACCTATTTAACAGACGAATGATAATAAGCGGTATATCTGAGGCTGGAGTTTATCTTTTAATGTGAGTTTCTGCTAATAAACAGCAAAAAATCCCTGCAGTATGTGTTCACACTGCAGCACAGTCACCATGAAGCTTCCCTGGAGGCTGTTTACTGTTAGCTTATATGAATTTGTTCTTACCGTCTTGTTTTTATTACCCGCAGTCACCTGTTTTTTTTTCTTGTTGTTGATGTTAATGTGACTTGTTACTTTGTTAGGAAGCTGCGTTGCTGTCTTGCTTCCTCCTCGTTCCTCCATAACGGTTCCATTTAAAACTTCATCCTGCTTAAGCAGTTCATATTGTATTTTCCCCTTTGGAATAGTGGAGCTGTTTGCCTTCAGTCTTCATATGTCTTATAGTAAATCTACTTCACAGTCAGCTGGCCTCAATGGGAGGAGGTCTCATGTATTTTATCTTGGTCCTGAGCTGTTTTACCTGCCACCTCAGTTTTCAGAGCAGAAATGAGGCTGTAAGTGGCGGCTGGTTTCCTGCCAGAGAGGCTAATAGAGGAGATAAATTTGAGCAGGATTTGGCAGTGACTGCTGGTCTGCTGCCAGTCTGCTCTCACTGATTTCTGCTCTGAGCCTGCTGTTACACTACAACACATGCAACCAGGAGAGGATGTTTTCTGAATCATAAAAGGTTATTAGATGAAGAATAGATTTTTATACCTTTCCTCAAGCACCTGAGATCATTGTTTGTTCACACCGTAGTTTGGATTTAGCAGCCTTTAAACTTAAAGAATGAGTTTGTTGAGCTGTTTTAATAGTTATGAATATATCAATCGTCATTTTTTATTGAAGAACACAAACTTGCTGTGGTTCCAGCTTCTCCTACTGTACTGTGTTTGAGGATTTTCTGCTTTTCTCTGTTTCATGTCATTATAAAGTGATTATCTTTTTGGTTTTTGGACTGTTGGACGTTTGAGGATGTTGCCCTGGACTTAACAAACTTGTTTTTTTTACTCTCAGTAACATCATGTAGACTAAACAATTATCAACGAAATAATCTGCACATTAATAAATGATAAGAATAATTGGTCGTTGCAGCTCTTAAACAGTATTTAAACTGTACACTTTCTTTTCCAAATGGATGAAGGATATTTTCTCTCTTCCCTTTAGTGGTATTTATCCAGTTTTATTTGTCCAGGTTTTGAGTCTCTGGTATCTGCCTCCCCAATGGTACAATGGAAGTGAGTTAAATTATGGAGAAATAAGGTTAGCCGTTGTGATATGTATTCTGAGACAATATAAATTTGTCAAACAAAACATTTTCCCATAGCATTTATACGGTGGTAGCTTTTCTTTTAGTAGCTCTTGGTGCAGTGGACAAATCAGTGACCCGGCTATTTTATGTGATTTCTCTCCTCTGGTCGCAAGATATGGATTTTTTTTTAGCCAATACGATAACCGATAATTCTGATGCTTCAAATATTCCTTTATTTTTTATATCTTAAGTTAATCAAAACATTTCACAAACATACTTTGGCTTTCATAGATGTTTTGCATAAGAATTAAAAATAAATTATTATTATTATGGACCGATAATTTATCAGCCGCAATTTAATTATCCCAATAATTCTTAATAATATACATTTCCCATTATCGACCGATAATATATCAGCCCCAAAGATTATCGTGCATCTCTACTCTCTCCCTCTTTATCTCTCAGCCTGGTTGTTTTATCAACAAACAGTTTCAGAGGTCCCTACTTAGACTCACTACTTCTAAATAAAAGACTTTATACCGAGCTGGTCTCACAGTTTAGTGTTTGTTTGATGGTTGATATTTTCGGATTAGGTGTGGATGATATGGAATATATGTTTTATAATAACATTGATACAAGGACTTTTATGTAGTTGTAGGAGCCATGAATAAATATGGAATACAATTTAAAGGGGAACTTGGCAACTTTTTCAGCTTAATAAACCCGTTTAGAAATCATTTGGATGGTTAAATGGCCTGTTCCGGTGAAAATGGTGACCCTCCCACCCCCCTC
>NW_023339762.1:5545965-5546533 GCF_004916995.1 Morone saxatilis | reverse complement strand
ATGTGGGAGACAACCCTGCGCCAGGAAAAGCGCCAAAGTGTGTGTAGTGAAATATACCCCAGAATACATAAAATCTGGATTCATAATGGCAGGCGGTGGTGCTGAATGCTGTCACACCCACTTTTTCTTGGGGTTTTTTTTGTCGTGATTTTCTTTTCACTCATTTATTTTAGAAGGTGGTCCTCAGAAATGTTTTAAGAATCCGAATAGGCCTAAAGTTACATAAGGTTTAGAAGCCCTGCTGTATATGTCTATATCAGGCATACCGTCAGCCTATAAATAAAGTTTGTGAAAACAAATAAATGAAATGAAAGTAATTCAAAGTACTGGAGAAAGAACACGCACAGCCTCAGTCAACTTTACTGGTAAATAAAGGATAAAAACAGGCTGTGTCTGCTGAGCTTTCTCAGATTACAGAGTAAGACGGAGGGATTGTTTCTGATGTAAAACCTGCTGACTGCGCACAGATTTATCACATAGAATAGGAATCAGTGAGCAACACAGTAGAGTTGTTTTTTCTGTTGGATGCTTGAACCATTGGGAATGATGGATGGTCCCCTATATGCTC
>NW_023339762.1:5545534-5545914 GCF_004916995.1 Morone saxatilis | reverse complement strand
CACTCCATATTGTGGTCTGTGGGGTTTGAACCGGCGACCCAAGTCCCTACACACTGAGCTACTGCCGCCCCCGTTCAGATTCACATAGTTTGAATAATTTGTTTCCTTATTTCTTTATCTTCCCCTTTATTTCTAAAGCACTTTGAGCTGTGTGTGATGAACATGGTGGTGGCATGTGACATCAAACAGAAAAGTACACTGAATAGACTTTCAAAGTAACTTTTACCTTTTCCTTGTGCTGACTCATGCCATCAAGGGCAATTTGTAATTTTTCGCTACCACAGGAACTTTTCTGGGAACTCAGGAACCTTAACCTGCATTTTGACCAGCGGAATCAGTGTCTTAATTGAATTCCTGGCCCAAAAGAAGTCCCTGCTTTC
>NW_023339762.1:5543521-5545505 GCF_004916995.1 Morone saxatilis | reverse complement strand
CTGTTGTTTTTTAATCCATCATCTTCAGACTAATTTGCCAAGTCTTTTTGGGGCTTTTAGTTCAGGTGGAATGATGTCGCACTGTAGAGAAACTGATGTTCATGAGTTTTGTTGTTATGTTCCATAATTCCTGGAATTTTGGGATGTGGCTTATATTTATTAGGAATATTATTATTTTCTATTATTGAGGTTGTCGTTTCTTTTGTGTTTTCAGTGATTACTGCAATCAAAATGAGGGTTTAAATCTGCATTTTTCCAGTTTTAGACTGAACTGAACTGAGTTACTAAGTTATTATACGGCTGTTTCTGTTTGGACAATTAACATTTGAGTATCAAGTAATATCTTTTTTGTGTCAGTACTGTAACTTAGATATTCTATCAGCACTAGAATCCAAACATTTTGAACAGTACTCAGGTCTGTTAAGATTACAGTTCCCACAATTATTCGTTTATCTTTGGCAGCAACTTTTGCCATTGAAACTGTAACTTGACAGAAAATCACCACCTAATAAGACTGCACACGATGAGCTAGAAAGAAACTTTAAATCAAACTTCACTACAGCCACGGAGAATCGTGACTGACAATAAAGCACACACTTCTTTCTTTATGTTAACATTTATTTCACTCTTAATTCTAGAAAACAAACCATTTAGTTCTCTGCAGCTCGGAGTGCCTCCACCTCACCTCAGATCACACTGCACGCAATAATCACTGTAAAGTTTTAAAAAAGGATGCAGTCAGAGATTTCAGTTTGCTCATTTCCATCTCGCTCGTCGTCTCCTCCTCGTTCTTTGGAAAGTGAAACGGCACCTTTGATCCACTTTGCTTCTCAGCTGTTGTCAGCATACAGCTATGGAGCTCTGACACTCATTACACCTGTTTGTTTGCTTGTTTTTACATTTAGGAGTTTTACTTTACATTTACATTTTATATTGTTGTTACTTGGCACCTGTGGTGGTGAATCACAAAGAGTGAACATGTTGTGGTTTACAGTCTGCTCCACATCACCATGTTCCCAGATGTCAGACATTATGGTGACTGCAATGTAGTTATTACTGATAGAAGTGATGGACAGATCTACCAATATAAGACCAGAAAATAAAAAAAGAATATGTGATTCTAATTTTGTGATTCATGAACACCTAGGCTATTCAACTACGTTTATCCAAGGGCCAGACATTTTCTAAGACACTGTGGGGGCTGGACTACAAAAAAATGTTTAATATTTTATTTTTTAAGATTAATTAGATTTTTATTAGTGTGAAGAGACTCTTAAAACCATTGAAAGTTTGGAAAAACCATGCTGATAACTAGATACTTAAAGCTATAATATGTAACAATTCCACAATAAAGTGTCTAAAAAGACTATACTTAGCTATATATTTTGTTTAGTTGTGTACTAACATTATCCCAAATGTTTCCAACAATGTTCAGATTCATTTTATTCAGGTAACAGTGTGTTTCACCGGTCGCCTGTCAATGGCGATGTTCCCCCTTTGCGTTTGTGTTAACATTGTGTCTGCTAGAAGCTGTCATTCATTGACTTTTTACCCGCATATTTTTAAGCCACATTTTTGCAATACAGTTTTTAGGTTTTGGTCATGTTTAAATATATATTTTAACCAAACAATGGATATTAATGAGCAACCGTCTGCATCTTTTAGTTATGAGAGAAACAAGCTGAGCGAACTCCCGTGATCCCACGCTACTTCACAACATCATCAAACTTTTTCTTTTGTTATTGTTCTGATGTGAGAGACAGCTTTAACTAGAAAATGCTTCCAGTCCCCTACCAGCGAGGTAGCTCATTGAGAAATTATAGTTAAAATCTGTAATTCCGAAAACATAAACACAGAACGCAGACTTGACTGGCAGGAAATATGAATCACTTTTAACCGGTTTTGATGCTATTACGTTGCACCATTATTATGCATGTGACAGCTGTAAATGGTAAATGCAGTTTAATACTACAGGTCACAGAAT
>NW_023339762.1:5543159-5543403 GCF_004916995.1 Morone saxatilis | reverse complement strand
CCTTTCCTTTCACTCTTCAGCTATTACTATCAATTAAAGGCAGTTAAAGCCCCCCAAAAAATTGTAAAAAAGAAAAGCAGAAAATTACTGTTGTTTTGTAGACGCATTTTTAATGAATAATAAAAGCATCAAGCTCACAGACACACATTGGATTTCTTGTGAGGACTACTAATAAAAGTGAACTTGTTAAATGCTTTTTAACAAGTGAAGCCGGAAATGTTCATGTTGGTGGCAATTCTGTGGG
>NW_023339762.1:5540772-5543072 GCF_004916995.1 Morone saxatilis | reverse complement strand
TTGAAGACCACTGACCAAGATGTTATATGACCTCTGACTGTGTGTGTGGTTGTTGGTGAGAGGAACCGTTGTGTCCACTGAGATTCAGGTTAATTCTTGTTAGATTGGATGTAACACTGGACAAATCCAGCAAAGTCTTTTAAAAAGATTTCTCTTTGTCTGCTGTGACGTGTGTGTGTGTGTGTGTGTGTGTGTGTGTGTGTGTGGGACGTAGCAGGGAAGCACATCCATCTTGATTCAAGTCTCTGAGACGTAAATTACATCGTGTCGGTAGCAAAGTCACATCGAATTACAAGGAAAACCGCCACACACACACACACAGTTTATGTTATACTGTTGTTTAGTTGCAGTTTCCTCGCTGTCGGTCCTGTTTTTCTCACACGGGTTTATTACAAAGCTCTGTTGAGCATATTGAATCCTGAATGCATCGTTTTAGAACATTTCACAGTGCCACCAGTTTGTAAAGCATTTCTCAGGGCTTTTTATCTGTCTTTCATATTTGAAGGTCCAGTGTGTAACATCTGGAAGGATCTATTGGCAGACATGGAATATAATATCCATAGATGTGTTTTCATTAGTGTATAATCACCTGCAAATAACACTCATATTCATTACCTTAGAACTCTTTTTATGTATCTGAATAGGGAGGACAAATAATTATGAAGCACCTCTCAGTATAATGTGGTACAAAACCATCTACCTCAATAATAAACATATTACTTATACATATTTGTAAGTGACAAACTGTGACTCCAGCCTGCTTGATAAATACACTGCATGTGTCCGGAGCATAATGCGTCACATCTGCGCCTGAAAACTCACACAAAAGCTTTAGTGAATGAGCCCCTACATGCAAACCCACTGCTTTTATATTGGATGGACGGACAGATGGATGGATGGATGGATGGATCAAATAACCGTATATAAAAAGGTCCCCTCCAGTGTAAAAGCTCTGTATAGTTCTTACAGTCATAGCCACAAATGCTTCTGCTTCTATTGCTTCTTTATCTCATTCTTGAAGCACCCGGGGGTCTTTATACTGATTACCAATGTATAAACAGGGTTGTACTTTAAAGTGCAAAATCCTATACACTGGTCCTCCACACCACTCGGTTTGGTATGGTTAGAAAGCCCATTTTAATTATGATTAATTATTTTTAAAAGCCATAATACAAAAAAGTCTTATATTGGGGTTTGAATTAATAATGCTCATCCTGGATGGTGCCTGGCCTTAAATTTTGACTGCCATCTGGTAAGAAAAACCATTCAAGGCTTTGTAAAGTATAGTGCTGGATTAGACTGGTATGTGTGAACATCCACGTGAATTATTCACCCTCAATTCTGAAATAATTTGTCCTTAAAAGTAAAATTAAATGAGTTGCAACCGTGTATAAAACCAAACAGGACAGACTGGCCTGTGAGCTCCACAATGTGTGAGGTGACAGGAGAGAGCTTGGAGGAAACCGGCAGCTCATTTGTTTTTTTTTAACATTTACTTACAAGGTCGTCCACCCTGTAATAATCACAAATAACTCTCTTCTAACAGAATAAATCAGTGATTATAACTATGGAACGGTACAATGGCTGAAGCGACAGGGGAGAGCTGGCAGGAAACTGGCAACTCATTTGTCCTTTTCACGGTTTCCCTACAAGGACGTCCACCCTATAATAATCACAAATAACTCTGTTCTAACAGGAGAAATCACTGATTATAGTTATGGAAACCACAGAGCAGAGCTAATCTCATACAACCACGGCTGCTTTTTCACCTAACACACAGGACTCTGAGTCTGTTTAATGATGAATGAGTTTCCATTGACCTCTGGATAGTTTCAGTGCCTTTCTCTTGTTTCTTTACTCACTCTGATACATCTCTTATAGAGTTGTCTGGACGGCCACAAAACGTCTGCCAGATTTTTATTCAGAGGCTCCTCTCCTCTGTGTTTGCTTGTAGAGGAATCTATCTTTTATTGTAACCTTGATTTTAACTTCACTGAATGTTTAACAGCCTCCCATCTTTAAAGCTTCATGTCTTAGTGCTGGAGGTTTTTTGTTTTTGGCATGAGCACAGGTCTCAGTAGATTTTGATGTTTTCAGATGTTTTGTTCAGTGCAGTTTTGTTTAGTGCAGTGTTCATAAGTTGCAATGCTTTCTGTATGGCTGCCGTTGTTTTTCTTCTCCTCAAGGTGAGCAAACTTTTAAGAGGAATAGTTGTTCTACTAAAAATAGTAATCCCACATACAGGAAAGAACAACAGTGGAAAATTAGAACTAATTTCTAACTAAATAGGAAGGCTTTTG
>NW_023339762.1:5501358-5540765 GCF_004916995.1 Morone saxatilis | reverse complement strand
TTTTGGCTTGAAATCTTGCAAATTTTGCAAATTTTCCTGGGAAGTCATACTTATTAAAATCATGGGTACATCTTGGCATGTGCTGGCTTCCTAGACCTGTACTGAAGCTGATGTATGTTATTACAGTGTTTGTGTATCGTCCAGTCTTAGCTCAGTCTTGTATCTGTGTGTCTGTGCCTCCCTGTTTGCATCCCATTGATAAAACCAGAAATAGAAGCGCTGGGGTGATTTAAGTTTGTCTTCTTTTATATTTAATAGCTCAGTTTAATGTTTTGAAGTTGTTCAGAACAAACAATGGGAGCTTCTTCCTGTGGAGAATTCATCAGTGAGTTTTTAATGGTGATAGAAAATGACTGAAATTACTCTGGTGCTATTCTTTGTATTTGCTTTATTTACCAATCATTTGCCTAAATGAACTTAATTTCTTCTCATTCATTTTCCTAATTATCGCTGTATGAAGTGATCATCTGTCAGTTGTTATAGAGTCTGTTAAATGTTGAGCCTGTGAGGCTGATCAGGGTCTATTTTTCTGTTTTACAATGAACAACTCTCCACTCTGTGCTTGTGACGCACATCTACACTCGACCTCGGAAGCGTTAAAGAGCTCTTCACAGTCGGACTGAGACGGTTCATTACACAGAATATCTTTAACCACGTCTAAATGCTGTAAATACACTTCATCATATTATTATTTAACTTAAAACAACAATCGAGATAATGAGTTTGAAGTTATGTGTTGAATGAGATCATCTGGAGGTCACTGCATTATTCACAGCCAAGTGCAATGTAAAAAGTGGAGCAAAAGCTATCATGACATTGACCTCAGAGCTGGAGGAGAGTTCTCTGTATAGTACTGCGGTACACGTTTAAAGCACACTTACAGTTTTGAAATAGATCTTTGCAATCAGACACCAAGTCAGCATTCATGTGCAAGATATTCACACAATACCAATCAGGTTGTTCAACCTTGCATTTTAATGTGTGTTTGCAAACCAAAGACCTAACTTTGTGTGATTTGGAAAAAATAAATGAAACATGTTTAATGATGTAACAGATGGGACAAATGAGACACAGGGCGGCCGCATCCACATGTATGAAGTGAATGATCTGAGTCAACAGCACAGGCTGAGGTTACTGTAACAACAAAAGCAAACAGAAAGATGAATAACAGGAACAAGGAAATATTTAGTGTCAGCGTAAACAAATAAAACCAATATGATCCGACCACAAACACACTGCCAGTCTCTCAAACTCGCCATCCTTTCATCACCTCACCAAAATTGTCTGAACCCAAAACCAGACACCACTGCTGAGCAGTTGCATTAAAAGGAAAACAAAGTATAACATTGGGAATTGTATGTTTTGGACTTGGTATTCTTTTTCCTGTGCAAGATTGATGAATGTGCAGCAGTTTTCCTTTTTTACCCCACTTCAAAGATCGAAGATAAAGTTCGTTTAGACGGGACAATAATTCATATTAATTATCAAATTTTGGTGAAACTGTATTGTGATATTTTGTTAGATGTAATAATGGATGTGATAACCGTCAGAAGACAGTTCATTGCATTTAACATCACTGTGAATATTTTTATGTGATTATGCATGCATTTGGGATATTGTGACACACTGTAGGTCAGTATAGGAAAAGTGTTCCATTAATGTTGAGATAATAACTGTGTACTACTGTCAGTATCCCGGATTATCCTATTTAGTATTGTTTTTTGGATTACCCCTGAATGGATAAGGTTTTTTGGAGTATCCCCACAAGGATTGTGTTTTGGGAATATCCCAATTAGGGATCAGGTTTTTGATGTATCGTGGTTAGGATCAAGTTTCTGCCGTATCAAGTTTAGCCTCGGGTTTCCAGAGTATCATGGTTAGGGTTTGGTTTTTGGAGTCTCTCGGATAGGATAGTATAGGATAGGGGTTTTCAAGTATCCCTAATAGGTTCAGCAGTATTGAGTTTAAGATCATGTTTTTGCAGTATCCCATTAGTATTGGTTTTTGGTGTACCATGGTCAGGACTTAAGGTATATATAAGGTATACTGTTCAGGACTGGGTTTTTGGAAACTGACCAGGGTGTGCACAAACATTAGCCATACAGTCTTTCTTGTTCTTTAATGATGTTGTATAGGGTTTCATCTATCAGACCTGTAGTTATGTGAAGATTTAAGACTTGACTCTGCCTGGCTTCCTTCCTTTTGAGCTTTAGGAATAAGATGACTTTATGGTAACAGTCCCCAGAGCCTGGCAGCTGTTCTCTCAAACTTCCAACCTCAGACTCATCCGGTATGTGTCCTTATCCACCCCCAGATATACTGTATCCCAGTATGTCTTCAGTATGTTTCACCTGTGATCACAACCTTGTATTACAGCTGTTTACCTGAATGCTGTGAACTCAGACATAGATAACAACAGAGAACAGAACCGGAAAAAATAAAATACAGGCACAGTGTGACAGAGGTGAGAGTGTGAGACTTTTTTCTGTATGTGAAGAAGACTGTCAGGTGTGTGAAAGCTGAGGTGTAAAAATTAAATTAAGATCAGGTTCATTTTAGATTATGTTGTTGCTCCTTAATAGAGAACAGGAGCAATGTTTCTGCTCCTGCTGTATAAACTTAAATTTAGTTTGGATTGTTGTAGAGGAGTGGTGCTGTTTGTCTCACTAGTTCGTACCCATAGTGCCACAGGAAACAGTGTGATCCTTTCCAGGATTTGGAGAATGGAAAAATACAGGCTGGGAATTACTTAATTGACTGCTAATTGGTATTACAGTATGCTACCATGCCATCACTGACATGTAAAAGACATGTATTAAGACATACAAATAGTCTGCTTAAAACAATAATGTGTGTCTGTTTTTTTTCTGCACAAAAGTATAATTTCCAGTGAAGTATTAAAATGCATCAGTTTACATACAGCAGTCTGCACAGTGAAGCTCAAACATCCACCTGTATGAACAAGAAGAAAAACTATTTGTGGAGTGAAGGAGGACTTTGCCTCAAACAATTTACCCAAAGTGTAACCTAACACTAAATCCATTTGTACTGTATTAAAATATATGTATAGTCTCTTTAAGTTAAAGCTTCTAGTTTGGGAGTTAAAGTTGATTGTGGACATATTATTGCATGCAGATAAAGTAGCTTTACCTGCTGACAATGGAATAAATGGTGAACATTGTGGCAGAATGGTACTGTAAATGGAGACTAGTGGTAAAGCAAGACAGGACACAAATAGTACATTTTAGTCAAAAATCATTGGAGATAAGTTGTTTTTAACTGTTGTTGTTTTGTTTCAATAGTGCTGTCATATACGGATCAGTATATTGACTTAACACTGGATGAACACATGACATTTAAAGAAGCTGTCAGTGTCCTTCCTCAGTCAGTGGATAGAGCACTGGGATCTGTACTAAACAAAGTTAAACAATGCGGTAATCTGGGATCCCATACTTGTACACAACCCCATAATTCATTCATGTGTGTGTCCTGTGTCTGACTCGGCTTCCGGTTTCTGGGCTTTCTGTGAACATACAGGCTGTAATGCTGTGCATCATAGAGTCCATAAATCTACTTCAGTTTCGGCTATTCGTGGAGATATGGGATGGGAATCTCCAAACATTCCACCGTTCAGCCTGGGCATCCCGCTGTCATCCATGCAACCCAATGGGCTGTTGTTGTAGTGTGTATAGAAGTGCATCCACTGTTAGTGTCCATTTTGAGGTATGTCAGGGCTCTTATTGGTGCTTTTTAAAATCTTTGTTTTACTTTGGGTCCTCACAGTTACTAAGGTCTTCTCCCAAAACGTCTCTGATCTGTTCAGAGACATGAACTTGAAAATTGGCTGACAGGATGATCTACACAGTCACACAAACTACTCTAAACTCTAAATAGTGAAGAGGAATCCATTCAAAACACATAAAGCATGTAAGTAAAGCTATCATGGGTGAAATGTGCCTTTGATTAGATTTTTTGATTTACACAGGTGTCTCTTAACACCCGTCAGTCAATTCACCTCACACAATGTGGCACACAATGTGGCGCACAGTGAGTCTTTCCACTAAAGAAGTGTTTGAACAGGAATATTTCCCCCAATTACCAGGCTGAATCATCAGTGATATTGTGTGAAATCGACTGAGGCGTTTCTGCGAGAAGAAGGCCATTAAGAGAGAAAGGAGCCCATTATGATGAAAAGAGAAGCAGAGAACAAGAGAGCAAGGAGGAGAAGGAGGAAGAGTGCTGCAGTCTGTGTGTGTGTTGCCTCCTCCATCATTGATTCTCTCAGAAACAGACACACACAGATAAAACATGTAAATTTAAATGGTACTTGTTTAAGAAGGGAAGAAACATTGTGCAGACTTAATCAAAGCAACAAAATGTCAGTCTGTCACTCCTACACCACTTTCATTAACAGACAGTGTATACATCTGTATGCACAAGGAGATGACAAGCATGTTGATTATGTTGCACTGTGTGCTCTTCTGTACATGTTTCTGTGTACATAAGCTTTGTGCCTCTCATGACAACATTGGTCTGGCCCAAATACAGCAATTAATTGCTGTACACTTTACACACGTGGCCCCAGATCTAGCAGCCTGGTAGGAGTACATGTGCTCCTTGGGAAAAAAGTTAGTATCAAGCTCTGTTCACATAACATACATTTCACACTGGGGCTACACAATTAATCGAAATATTATTGAAAGTGTCAAGTGCAATATGCAAATCACAGAAGCAGTATGCAAATGGCGAGAGCTGCAATGTTTTGATAAAGGTCAACTGTGTGACAATACAGCATTTTAATGAAGTGCTGTAGTGCTGCAGAGGCGCCCTGGTCTACAAATCTTGTTCTCCAGATTAAAAAAAAAAAAACATGTTTCTTTTGTACAGACCCCCCAAAATCTCACATCATCATGATATCCTTTTTTTTTTTATTGTGAAAATTCAATTTGTGATGCAAACATAACCATTCCCACATACGCAATATCTGTCAAAGTAATCGCAATATGATGTTTTTACCATATCGTGCAGCCCTATTTCACACATAAATTTCATAATTTGCCCAATGCCTTGAGAATCCATGCAGACGTCTGTATAGACAGCCCAAAATGAATGACCATGAGACTGTGCATGCCTAAAAATGAACAGACTTTATGTGTGAAAATGTCTTCCTGCATATACACCAACCCAAGAAGTTCTTGAGTTCTGCTCTCTGCACTGAATTTTTTAACACGTCCTCATACCTAAACGACTGAATAGGCTGATTGCCAGAGACTCCCGCAACGACATACATGACCATTGGAGAGTACCAGACATTCATCGTCACATGGTTAACTTGGTTAAGTAGCTTACATAATTTAATTTAAAATAACTCAACGCTGACTTGGTTTTGTGCTGCGCATGAACAGCCGTCTCTGGGGTGAAAGTCTGGGTGTGTTTGACACATCCATCCACCCCGTTCTCCTCCCTATGTGGACACTCCTACTACTATGTCACCTTATTTCCCCCTTTCCTCCTGTCATAAGTACTACAGCCACTACAGGTTGCCGACTAACAATAAATGTAAATACGAGTTATTATAAGCTGCTCGCCCTTTTCTGATGAGGACGGGCTGTATTTTTTTGTGTTAGCTACTGTAACTTAACCAATGGAAGCACATGCGCTCTGTGTGATATGATATAAAGGGACTTGCACAAGAACAGTACACACTCATAACGTATTTCACATTGCTGTTAATCCAAATAGAAAGGACACTGTACTGCCTCTGTATGCACTCCATTTAGGCAGGTTTCTCCAACTAAACTTTTCATTAGCTCATAGTTTTTCCTATGTTTTCTCCCTCTCGCCTGTTTCCAGCCTTAGAGTCACTTCCCAATATTCCCCCTGCATTGTCTCCTAACTCCTCCTGTCTCTTCCCTTCCATTTCTCCATCTCTTATTTTTAGTTTCTTCTGACTCTACTATTCTTAATTCATCCATTTATCTCCCTGTCTCTCCTCCCCCCAGTCCTTCTGTCACTGCATCAGCAGAATCTCCAGCACAGATGTTTACCTGTTTTTTTTCTACATAACACTCATTTTCACTTCCTGCTGAACCTGCAGACGTCTTCAGTCTGAATCCTCGTCCCTGAAGGCTCACTCAGGAACTTAAAAAGTAAATATCTGTCATTTGTACAAAACATATTCTAAACATCATTGTTAGAGTTAACATGGATGTTCAGGAATATCTGTGAATTAAAAACAGGCTATGTAACACTTCTTACATGTGTGTTTAGGCAATATTGGTTGGTCAGTCATGCCAGTACTTCGTTCCAGACTGAAATATTTCAGGCTTCAGTTAATGTAATTATATAATCCCAAACTAGTGTTTTGAGACTGAATAACTTCCACATTCACACAGGCTACCCTTATCTTTTAGAGGGTCGACAGCCAAATGTGATTAGTCCAAACATCTCTGCTTACACTGTCTGTAGTCCTGTTTCCATCCAAATGTATCGCAAATTTTCATTTAAAAAGAAAATAGGAATGAACGCTTGTTAGGGAGTTCGTTCACGAAAAAGCAGTAGATTGTCCAACCGAAAAACTCGAAGAGGGGACAAGAAGATTATGTAATTAAAAGAGCGCCAGTCGAACCTCAAACCGTGAAAAACAATGTAGAAAACACAATGTAAATGTGACATTTCTGTTTGTTTCTTGGGGAGAGATGAGGAGACTGAGCAGAAGTTAAATATTGGCTACATCATAACTTTAGTGTTGAACATTAAGCACATTAATTCCTTTTTGAAAAAGGCAAAAACCACCTCAAGCCAGCATTTAAATGTTTTGCTGAAATTGAGGATGTTTTTTTTTTGTTAAATTTTGCCCTTTCCATCAACCTTTTCTAATGCGATACTGCAGGATGTACGTAAAAATACATTGATTGACTCATGGTTAATGTAAAAGCATTTAATTAAACCATGCCAGCAATGGCGGTGTTGGGCAAAGGTTGTTTCCATTCAAATAAGAAAGAAAACTGTAAACACCAACAATATGAAGATCCTCAGCCAAGGGTTTGAAATTAATATTAGAAGGGTGCGAGGGCTAAGTCCAGAAGGGGGAGTGTTTGGATTCAGCCATTGTAGTTCATAACTGCATCTTTTGTTTTCTTTGATAGCCACATCCTGAAATATTACGCCGAAAGTTCAAGCCATTGATTGTTGTGTTCACATTGTCATCGTGATCTCCGCAGTCTGTGTTCAGCTCAGACAGCTTCCGCTCATTATCTCATTTTTAGCACTCATGGTCGACTGAGTACACATTTCCATGTCATTGAATGTTTTTGGGGGGTTGCGCGCTAATGCAGTGCTCTCTTTACTCCCACACTTTTTCCTGTTTAGTGAACACAGCTCTGAGGAAAATGAGACTTCATGTCAGCCCGCGGGCTCAAATCTCCTCCACAAACCACCGACCGCAACAGAAATGCTTCTTCTCCTGGTGCATGAGAAGTCAGCAGACCATCACTCAAACAACCGAGAGTTCAGATCTACATTCACACTGACGCTTCATTACACAGCTCTCGTTTGTCATCATTTATTCAGATAATACAGCTTTGGTCAGATTTATCTCTTTGTGAATGTGAGTGGGTGTAATGCCTAATCTGAGGAGCAGAGTTTAAAAACAGCTTTTATTTCCCTGCATTGTCCTTTGTCAGATTGTCTGACAGTCTGTTCTTTTGGCTCTTGATCAATCGTTTGATCAGAAAAACAAAAGTTATGTTAATGTAGAGTAAATCAGTCTAAGTCTGCTCTCCAGTTTGAGTAATATATTCTGCTGCTGAAGGTTTTTTAAAGTTGTGAGGGACGGGATTTCCCTGGAAGCCGTCTGACTCTGAGGCGGCCTCAATGACCGCCTCACCCTCCTTCTATTATTCATGAAGAGAGATAAGGAACCAGAGAGGCACAGCAAAGATCCTCTCTGAACACTCAGTAATAGAGTAAATAAACTAGTGGTTTATTTAGTGTTTTCGTCACGTTGAGTATTAATGAACACACATGCCTCCTGTACTCAAAATAGAAAGCTTATTTTGATTAGAAAGTCTCATTGACATCAAGATCTGTTACAAGAGAGCCCTGAGAACAAAATACATATATACAACATCACAACTAGACAATTTTTATACTCATAAGTCCCTCAGAGGAATAAATGTCTCTAACTTCAATTTGTCTTCCAGTTCTTCTAACTAATAGAATAATTAATCAGGTTTGCTGATATCTTGACCATCTGACGTTTTCATATAACTCACAGTGGTTATACTTTGGAAAATGATTTCATGGTATTTGTCTGTGATCAGATGAAACCTTCTGGAGCTTTTGATCATATCACATGATGTTCATCAACAGATAGTATGCCCAGTTTTCAGAGAATTGTAGATATTAAAACTAGATTTTTTTCTGGGCACTTTAAGGGCTTCTTGTCCGTGTTGGCTTGAAAGTCGAAGGTTCCAAGATCAACAGTTAATTTTGAAGTTCAGCTTTTAAACTAACAGGGACAAGAAGTCCTGAAAGTTTCTCCAGTCACCCATGTTGTCCTGCTGGGTCACAGGGTCTCCCTTGAATTGGTCACAATTCTTTAAAAAAGAAAGATACTTGTTGAGTGAGAGTTTGTACATTTGCAAAATAAACTTGTCAGTGCCCTCTTGTGGACAGAGTATGTAATGCTAGTTTTTCCACAATGATTTTTAGTGCAGACTTCTGCCTCGCCTGAATTAATGAACACTTCCTTTAATGACTCAGACATTATTTCACTTTTATGAAATATAATATCAGGCTTATTCAGCTACATCACAAAGCAAAGATCACATAATTAATGCAGTGATTGTTTTAGATGTCATCTTGTATTCATAAGAAGATTGATAAGTTGAGGTGCATTGCAAACTGTTTGATTCAGCTCTTCTTTTTTTACATATATATTTTTGGGAGCTCTTATTGCCTTTAACTGAGAGAGAGAGAGATCAAACACATGGCCACTGTAGCATGGACCCAGCCTTGGTACATGGGGCACCAGCTCTACCAGATGAGCTATCGGGTTGCCCCATGATTCACCTATTCTAACCAATTTCCTGGGAGACTGTAATGGAGACATTGTTTCTGAATTACCTCAAACATATCTCTGATATTTCTCTACTGACATTTCTTATTTACCAAAATACTGATACATTAGTGATAACATAAAATAGGTATCGCCAATATATCTATTGGACTCTAGTATTGATTAATTAATTTAAACATAACTGACAGATTATTCAGTAATGAAAATAGTCTGTATATCTCTTCCTTGATTGTTTTTTTTTATGTTTGAGTCCAGTCGTGGTATTTAATCTGAAATGAGGTGTACTTCAGTCAGTCACATCCCCTGTTCCCCATCAAGTTGATTTTACAGCACAAAGAGCCCCGCTGTCGAGTTAGGCTGTATCTGTCTGGCTTTTAAAGCCCATTTCCTGCTGCTCCATAAAGAAGCCAGTGTGAAATGAACAGTTTCTTCTTCTCAGTGAGGGCACAAGTTTTTTGGCTGCTTTATTGAGCCTCAGCTTGACGAGAAGTCGTGGAAGCCCAAAGCAATCTTTTGAATTTTAAGGAATCCCTTTTTACTGAGCAGCCGAGCAGCACTAATACCATGAGACAGCGGCAACGGCGTCTTGGCTGTCTGGTGGTGGGCGGACGGTAGAGTGTTTAGTTTTCATACAGATCAAGTACTTACAGAAGCCGCCACCGGCTGCTCAACTCTGTTCCCTCAGCCTCTTTAAAAAGAAAATGGTTTGCTTGCAGGGAAGCTGCAGGGGGCTATTTTTTGTCAGACGCCAATCGCTCTAAGAGCTGTGAACCGGTGTGCCACAGTCCCTGAACGCCCCTGTGCACATGCTGATGGTCATAATGTGCCCATTATACTAAATATGGTCTTAGCTTAAATAAACTGATTGCTTAAAGAGCTCAAAAAGTTGGTCGCAAAGCTCTAACAATAATGCTGATTCCCCTGCTGTTGGTTGCTGTGCCAACTGTCGTAGTAATTTAAGCCATGAGGTGTTTTTCTCTTTTCTCCAGGGCTTTTATTCACTTTAAAAAGGAAATATTCTCAGACATTCTTGTTCTAATGAAGAAATGATCTTACCTCACATATAAAGTAGAGAAAATGTCTCTCTCTTGATTATACCATGTTTTAATGTAGCTTCTGTATTTGTAAAAGTTTATAAATAAATCTGTAGCATTTATTTTATTTTTATCACCTGTCTAATCACCTGCACAAAATTGCCAATATGATACCTGAGGTTTTTTATCGATGTCAAACATATACTCTTTTTGTTACCTTTACTTAAAGTAACATAAAAACAAATTTCTAGCCACCTATTGATGAATTCACCCTGACATCTGAGCTTTAGAAAAATTGTCAGCAGGACTCAAAAGTATACATAATCTGTAGTTTATGGGCTAAAATTTGCCCAAAACCACACACATAAAACAGCCATATTGTCCTTTAATTTGAAACAGTATTCACTTGCTCTTGTTTAGTTTCACTAATTTAAGATCAATATGTTTGATGCTAATGCCAGTACAATATCTGAGTTTCAGTTCCAATACTAAAACAATCCTTTCTTCAATATCTGAGCAATATAAACTTGTTTCTCTACAAACCACTGAAAAAAAGCCATAAATGTCAGATGTGAAACATTGTCACAAACACAAGCAGCTGTATAAAATACAGCCCAAAACTGAAAAAAAAAAAATATATTAAAAATATTTTAAATCATTAAATATCTAATCAAAGAATAAGCAAACAGAATTATGAATCCTACCCAACATTCAATGCCATTTTCAGTCAGTACTAAAAAGGTTTTGAGGTTCGGCACACAGTCCTTTTCAGATAACCATACCAAAACATTAATTGAAATGGAGATATAATCAACATTTTTGTCTCTTAAGACAGACTAGCTATTTTTTTTGTGGACGTAACTATGTATTTAGCTAACTTCCCCAATCCTGACTGCAAATCTCCGATGGGTCGCCAGCTGGTGGAACCAGATCTATCTGCGTCACTGAAAAATATATACATATATGTGGTCTGGGACCAGGTTAATCACAACAGCCTCCACTCTACTGGTATCAGTCTTTTCACCAGATGTTGAATCTGGCTGCAGGGATTCGCTCCCATTCGGCCACAAGACCATTAGTGAGGTCCCACACTGATGATAAGGCCTGGCTCACAGTCGGCATTCCAGTTCATCCCAAAGGGGTTTTGGATGAGGTTGAGGTCAGGGCTCTGTGCAGGTCACTCAAGTTCTTTCACACCAAACTGGGAAAACGATTAAATAGACCTTGCTTTGTTATGCCTCTGTGGATGGCTGAGAGTTGGTTATTGTCAATACATGGACACCTGGGGATCTGTTATTGTCTTTACAGGGTCACTTGGAAGTTCTCTTATATCACGTCCACTTACCGATGGAACAAAGAGGGTTTTGTTGAAATCCTCCTACAAGCTTACATAAATCAAGATACAAAAGAATGAAAATGAGCGCGTAAGTTTTGTCACTGTCAAAATTTGTAAAAGCTGCGGCACCAACTTTCATCTACAAAATCGTCTCAGTAAGCTAGTGTACTTTTGGACGTGTGGACTGTGACTTTGGTCCTCTGATCAGATGAGTCATGATCCTGGTCTAAACTTAGTGCTGCTTCTCTCAGCTGAATGTCTGCTCATTATAATCACACCTGGCCTCTCAGGGCCGCTACAGAGGATTTAATATGTGGATACAGACAGGAAGCTACACCGGGCCACAGGAGAGCCGACGCCACATGGCACCGCCTTTTTTCACTCTGCAGTCAGTCCTCTGTTTCTTCGCAGCATTAGTCACTCTCTCGGTTCTCCCTATACCTGTTTCTAAACACAAACTGTGGTAGATTGTGCTAAACTCTCATGTAGCTCTGAGAAAACACAGCCAGACCCCCGAGTACTTATGATTGTTTTCTTCTGTCTCATTCTGCTAAACATTGAGGTCTCCAGAGATGAAGTAAAACCCGGGCAGAGTTTGGGATCCTGCAAACAAAAATACTGTCTGTTTGGTCTCATTATTTGCTTCCTGCCACAGTGGGATTTATATGATCTTAGTAATGATTCATATTCAAATAGCATGTTTTCTTATGTACTTAGAAAGTGCAGCTGAAGAACTAAAATGAAAATAATTCATGTCTGCTGGAAGATTGGCACCCAACCCAAGGGATTGTTTGGCTGACTGGAAGCTGATGCTAAATGTACCAAAAGGCTTCACTTGACAACATCATTGTGGAGTTTTATTTTTCCTTATTTTCTCTCCTTTTTGGAATGTGTTTATGGATTAGATTCCCTTTGCATTCAGTCTGAGCTCACCTTAACAACAAGTTTGTGGCATGTGTGACAGCTTATAGCTTATAACTATGTGACAAATGGCAATTTGTAATTTACTTCCAAAACAAGTGTCATTAACTCAAGTGAACAAAACAGCTTTGGATCTACTGAGTTCAACTACATAATAAAAAGACACCAACATTGACTGTTGGTAGGAGACTGGATGTGACAGTATATACACTGTACATCATTCAGAGATCATTAAGAGTCTATGCTGTCCCATAAACACTCCACACACACAGTGAATTTGTACTTTGCTTGTACAAACACAAGTAGTTGCTTGTCATGCTGGCTTTTGTACCCTTTTTAACCAATTGTGTTGTTCAGACAGCGCACGCCAGCTTGCGATCTGCTTAAACGTTTTGGCATCCGATTTTTCATTTTGTCTCTCTCATATTAAATATGAGAGAAATAAATCCGGGGAGAAATCACACTGATAATCTATTATAAATGATTCTGATAAGTGATTAAATATAATATACATCCTGTATTTGCCAACCCTTGTGATTTTCCTGCCTTGATTCCACCAATACCACCCCCTCCCAGCACCCCACACAATGAAATTTCATAATCTGCCCATCCACTATATTAGAAACAGTGTCACTCTTGTTTATAAATGTGTTTGTTTCTTTTAAATTACATACTTATTCCACATATTTATTAGTTGTGTCTAAACCATTGACTGTATATAATTAGTGAACAGAGCTTCTTGGTCTGTAAATGAAGCCAACACGGAGTGTCTTAAACCTGCAGTCTTTCTAAGGGCCTGCAGGGGGCAGCACCATGAGCTACAAAAAAGACCCTACTTCTCAGTAAACAGTTTCTGAATGGGTTTATGGTCCCAATCTCTAGTTTCAAGTCTTGTTCCGTACAGCATAATGTTCATTTAGTAAATTATGGTCCTATTTAGAGAAAAATAGACCATAAAGCAGGTATGCTTTATGGCGTGGCTACCTTGTGATTGACAATATCTATATTCTGGTACCGCATTGCCTGTTTCTCACCTAAAATCAACTCGCAGTACGCCGCCTCTGCTGGCTGTAAAATAACAACATGGCAACAACCATAATGGCGAACTTCGAAGCTTCGAAGCGGTACTCCAGAAATCAATGGGTCATGTCAAGACAGGTTCACACTGTGTCTAAACAGAGAGCGAGAGAAATGAGCAGACACACACACACACACAGGGCTTTCAAGGCACTTCTGCCTCCTGTCTTAACCCGGCATCAGGATGTGAATAGAAGTAGTTTTGAAGCTTGAATTTGTTCTCATTTTCCTCATGAGGACATTCTCCTTGCAACTGAAACACATCAGTGTTCTATCGATGCAAAACATCTTTCCTTGCTCACAATAAATATCCTCTCAGATCATGACACAGAGGAAGTAAACCAAGTGAATTTCATTTATGATTTCTTTAAACTCGTATACACAGCAGAGCTTTTCCTGTTCATCAGTTTATAAGTAACATCTAGTTATCTGCGCATAATTCTGAATGAAAGGATAATTCCAGATGATAAAATGCTATCATGTGAGTGGGGGCAGCTCTCCAGTCCTCCCAGTTCATCTCTCAGCTCTTCATGTGGATCTTCAGAGGAGGAGAGGCCTCAGGAGATCAGCTGGTAATCCACCCTGACACTGACTCGAACTTCACTCAGCATACAGAGAAAATGGATTTAAAGGAGGCCGCAGCTTATAGAGGATTCATTTTCTTTCTTCTACTCTCCAGCTATAATACAATTATAGGTCATATATATGTGTGTGTGTATCTGGTCTTATATTGACTAAACCCTGTCATGTGAAAACACTAAAAAGTCCTCAGTGAAATTTCTGAATAGAATGAATCCCTCTGACACTTGATCGCTGAAGCGTTTGTTGATGATGAAAGTGAGGAAGGATTTCTGTCGACTGCAAGCTCGTCGTGACGGAGAGTTGAGGGGGGAAAAAAACAAAAATGACAAACCCTCCAAACCAAGTCTTTTGAGCCGCCTCTGAATCACTGTCACCACGCTGACTGTACGTTTGATGCAACATCGCCATCTGCTGATTGATGAAAGCAACACTGAGTGACCAGAAAAACAGAAACGGTGTGAAGGATCGTTCTAAATCCTGAAGAGGAACGTCCACTCACAGTGTCAGAAAGGAGTTGATTCAACAAGGTGTTGGATTATGTTAAATTTTAACTGTAAACCCATTACATATAGAAACAAAATATTAGACATTTCTTAGAGTTAGAGACTAGCAGATAAGGAAAGTGGAACATCTAGCAGCTAAAGAGTCATATATTTTTAATCAGTTATAAGGAGAGTAAATATTGGATTTGCATTCATCAGGTCGACACATGCCTATATTTACTGGTTAGGTTAGGTTAAAATGTCTTCTGTGGCTCTGTAGGTGAAAATAACCATGATGATGTCGTCATAATGTCATATGGGCTATCTCAGCTTGGGCTTAGAGACCACAAATTCAAAATCAAAAATAAAAGTAAACAATGCAGAAAAATTTGCCCTGTGTCAGATTGCAGATTTGAGTGTTGTAGTTGGTTGAGCTTATTTTGAACTATTGTGTACAGGACAGCGAATAATGATTATTTTCATTATTGGTACATCTGCTGATTATTTTCTCCATTAATCAATTGATTGTTTGGTTTGTTGTCGTTTCACTGCAGTATAAACTGTTACTGTAACAAAACATATTTTATAAGCTTTTCATATGTTTTGTAAGTGAGCATCTTAGTTTAAAGTAACTAAAGTGGTTAGATAAGTGTAGTGAAGTAAAAAAGTATAATATTTCCCGATACAATGTGGTGGAATAGAGGTAGAAAACGGCATGAGAAGAAAATACTCAAGTAAAGTACAAATACCTCAACCTTGTCCTTAAGTACAGCGCTTGAGTACATGTACTTCACTGAACGTGGACTCTTGTGTGCTCCCTGGATCCTCTTGCTCTTGCTCTTGTCTGTTTACTCATAAAATTATTCTAATATTTTAATAATTATTTATTTTATAAATGGTTTTTGTTTGTTTATTCTTCCATTTGTCCCATCAGCCTGGAAACTTCCTGAGGATCTACAACCTACGAGCGATCCCAGGATCCAGTAAGGTGCCCGGCCTCACCAGCAGCCAGTCAGAGGAGGTGGATCACCTGGCTTTTCACCTGCATGGGGGGACGGCGTACGGCAGGGGGATCCGGGTTCTTCCAGAAAACAGCCCCGACGTGCAAGACCTCAAGAGGTACAGAAGGAGACAGGGGAGAAATATACCTGAGAGAACTGAGGCATTGTTGGATGTTGGATTGTTGCATAATTGGACCAGAACAGACCAGTGCAGTACTAGTGTAGACAAAGTCAGCTGCCGTTCATTCATTTAAAGGTCCAGTGTGTAACATTTAGGAGTATAGGAATCATGTTTTTGTTGCCTTAGAATTAGACATTTACATACAGACACCGTGGGTCGCCTTCCATGGAGTCCGCCATGTTTCTCCAGTAGCCCAAAACGGACTAACTCAACATCGCTTCTAGATAGGGGCGTTTTTTTCACGTTTCGTGGCCACCATGGGGAAGCGAGGGAGTTGCAACTTCACCACAAGATGTCACTAAATCGTACACACTGGACATTTAATGTTTGGAGCATCTAGTTTATAGGGGAATGTTTAGAGGACCGGAACTATAATATATATATATATATATATATATAATCCTATTTGGTGAGTGCATTACAGTTTTGAAATGCAGATATGTTGAGTACAATAGCATTCCAATAATTTAACTGGAATTTTTTTATTGTGTTTATTCAATTGTGTGTGTGTGTGTACATGATCATAAGTCCCGTGTTCTTCTTGTTTTTGTCTCTGTAGAGTCATTGAGGCTTTGCCGGAGGATGGTGAGCTGAATGACTCAGCAATGTTGGAAATCTGGAGCACTCCACCAGAGTCTCTGGGTAAGAATGGATGTTGGATGGGTCTCGAATTTATGAAATTTAAATGTGTCCAATACTTTGGTTTATTAGCTGCAAAAGTAACGACATTCCCATCAGACTGATTTTAGTAATAATTAGCAAATGTTAGCATGCTAACACATTAAGCACAAAAATAGAAGCACATCTGTTTAGTCAGACGCGGATTCTTTGTTGTGTCTGCTTAAAAGTGACTAAGTGAAGTCTAATTTTCATTGTGTGACTTAAATACAAAGAACAATGTGAGTGGTGGTCGCCTGCCAGCCTTTAATTAAATGAAAAACAGGTTCGCCAGCAGCAGAAATATGAACATTCTGACTGCTCTGACAGACCATTTTCTTTACTGAGGAGAGGATGGATGGATGGATGGATGGACTGAAGCTGCAGGGAGCTGCTTCCATTAGCAGAGCCTTCTAAAAGCCCACGCTTCACTGGGAATATAATAAAAAGTCCAAACTTTGACTGTGACCTGAAGGTTTCCACACAGACAAACAAACAGCCGCAGCTTTAAAATAATTCTTCAGCAATAAAAAAGCTCTGTTCAGACCTGATGTCTGTTATAAATACAAGTGGACAAAATATTTGGGACTCACTTTCCTCTCAGAAGGAGCATTCCGTTTTTAAAATTAACCTCGCACCCAGACATTTAACAAGAAGTAGAATCAGAACCGGGTCGTATAAGAACACAGAAACAAGCAGAAATCAGCATGTAAAGAAGGAAAGAGGAGAAAAAATTATATTGAATTATGACATAAAGACACTGACATTTTTATTATACAGTACACACAGTATATTCTATATCTATTAGAAAACAATAGGTCTGGTCTCTCAAATTTATAGTGGTCTAGTTTTGACAATTTTCAAATTAAATTTATGTCCTTATTTATTCCCTCTCTTTTAAAGCTTATTTTTTGCATAATTCTTGCTTTGCTTTTATTTTCCTGTTTTAAAGAATATACACCAACTGTATTTCAGTAGAAACTAGATTCATTCATTAATCTCTAGATTGTTCTTTGCCTCTCAGTAGCAGGGAGATGATCACAGCGCCTGGGATGATTATGCACAATGCTCTGTGAGCTGAAGCAGGCAGCACAAGCAGCTCATTTTAAGCCTTCTAATAAAATCCTTTTTAGATCAGATGATTTTGTTTTCTCAGCTGCCAGCTAAAGGAACTGAGCAGAGTACAGTTTGTTTATTGGCCTGTGTTACTTATTGCTTATTGATTGGTGTATTCCTGTATCTGGTTCAGTCTGGTTTCTCTGTTTCTGATTTAGATGGTGAAACAGTGGATTGCATCACAGGTATGAAACACAACACACTGCAACAGCTCAATAGGTCTGGTGTGAGGTTAAACAGTCCACATTTGTAAAATATAACAAACGCAGCTGTTATTTTGTCAGAAAGTGTCACTGTGTTTTTCTCAGTTTGGAATGTATTTATTATGAATGTAATATTCATAGGTATGTTTTAATTCGTGTTTAATCCAAAGCATTGTGGGTGATGATCTATTGACCCTCCGCTGATATCGTTGATAGGTAACAGCCTCTGAGGTGTGATGACTTTAGAGACATAGTAGGAGTCCTGTTTTAAGGTTGTCTGCAATTATTTTTCAAATATCTGAAATTACAGCCAAGTTACAGTCAACTGCAGTGTTTCTTAATTGAGTATCAGAATTCTAAAGCACTATGTCTACAGGTAATGTTTGACAGCTAAACAGTTATTTCTATTTCCCAGTTTTTTTAAAGGAGATTTTTATGTAGAATTAAAAAAGTCTGATTGTGTCTGTGAAACTGTAACTATGTGTGTTGTGTCGTACCGTCACTGTGTGCGTCAGAGAGAAGCTGTGGTCACGACATACAGTCGGTGACGCTGTCCGAGCTGAAGCAGTGCGATCCGGGTCGAGTTCACCACGTCAGAGTCCAGCTGAGATCCTACGAGCCCCGCAGACTCCACCAGGCTCTGAAGCTCTACTGCAGCAAGTGTACATCTATGTAGGCTAACACGCAATATTAAAATATGAATTAAGCTCTTAATGTTTCCTGTAAAATCTAACTCTGGTTTAAGGTTTTATTTTTGTCACATGCACATGCAGACTTTTCTTTTGTTGTTTAGGCTTTCAAATTGGTCTTAAATTCATTTCCAGGCATACAGATGCAAACATTTGTGGCAGTGGGTATTGAATTTAAAGTTGGTCTGTCTGAATTTATATTTCGGAATATGAAAGTTAAGAAGTTAAGAGCAGCAAATCCACATATGTCTCAAATATGACATATATATGAAAAATGACTCTCTAAAATGTAAATGAAATATCTGATTACCCTCTGATTCTGTGTTGTGATCTCAGACAGGACGTCCCAGATGATGAACTGGTGGCCGGTCTCTTCTCTGAGGGGTCCAAGGACTCTGGACCCTGCAGCCCCCCACCGTGGGCATTCTCTGGGCGGGTCGACGTCCCCGGAGATTCCCCAGGATCCTGGAAGCGAGCTCTGAGTGTTCACCTGTCCACCCAACTCATGTCTGAGGGCAAACCCAAGGAGCTCATCTTCCTCATGGGTAACAACCAAACACACTCTATTTAAAACATATTTGAGGGAATCAAGCATGTTACACCAGAATCTTTAGTCACCTGAAAGCATAAAAGCTTTATTTTTGGCTGCCATCATTTTCATCCTAAAATCAGACACATGGTGACAGATGTTTTGGTTTGCAGGTTCGACTCTGGAGGAAACGTGTCGACTAACGTCAGGCTACCAGAACATCGTTCCTGTGAGGGCGTCAGGAGGTCACATGGCTCTGCTGGACCTGTCTGCACCTTTCCTGTTCAGAGGCAGGAAGAGATACTACGGGTCAGAGATGAGCCTCGCACACAAATCCTATAATACAGTTAGAGCCTTATCAAAATCAATTAGTTGCTAAATCTCTAAATCAGCTCTTGTTGCAGCTGTGTCAGCTATTTTTCTCATTTTCTGTTCATTATGACTGTGGATGGTACACTCACTCACTGTGTGACAATTTAGATATTAGTGTTAGTGTTAGTAAGATATTAAAGTGTCATTACTATAGTGTTTACACTACATGGAGAAAGGCTTGTGAAGAGGGAAAGAGACAAAAGCAAACTGCTGGTATAAAGTTGGAAGTTGTCTTTTGTCTAAAATATCTCTGCAGCAGTAAGATTTCACTTCATTAAAGCGCCTAGAATAGACCAAACCAGGAAAACAGGCCCAGATCATTATTTTAATCCTCCCCCACTTAACTACACTTGGCACATCACATTCAGGCAGCTACACAATCTCTGTAGTTTTAATGTAAAACAGAAGAAAAAGGGCTCAACTGGGGATGTTCCTGGTGACTAATTTAGCCGTCGATTAAACAGAAATTTTAACTACTAGCAAAATTGGATACTCATGTACTTTCGGTCATTGTGTATGCCTCTGTGTCATACCCAACTGTGCAAGGAAAGTGTGCCTGAGGAGATTTGAGTTGGTACATATGCAATGTTAATGAGAGAATATGTTTGATGATACTTTAGAGCACATCAGTGTTTTATTCACAGTAGAGGATAGACCGATAAGTGCACAGACATCCCAGAGCTGATCGTATATTCTCTTTATGATTTCCTGTGTGTGTTTTAGGTGTAGGCAGTGCTCTGAGGCTGCAGTGAGGGAACCGTGTGCTGAAGGAGTCGAGCTGATCGATGAGAAGATCATTGCAGAAGGTGAGAGCCTGGTTTGACCTTCTGGATTGTCAGAGGGAACTGTGGAGGTGGAGAAAACACACAGGAAGCAGCTTCCACTAAAATGCCAGCTTCTTCTGCTGCCCCTGAGTGCCCAAACTAAAACTAATGCAGCTTTGACAGAGGAAACCGTGAGCCTCTGTGCAACTTGATCAACAAAAAATTAATCTGCATCAATTTTAATAATCAGTTTGTCAAATTCAATCAAAGGTTTAAAAGAAAACTCCAACCATTCTCTGTCTGCATCCTTGAATGTACCATCAAGGAGAGTTTTAAAACTGGTGCCTGCTCTGAACTGCAGCCAAAACGACAATAATCTTACACTTACAAAAAATTAAGTTTCCTCCTTCCGCCTCCTAATTCAGCAGGATTGAAAAGCTCATCAGCTGATCTCAGGTCTGTTCTAGCTGCAGCTTTTCCTCTGAAATAAATCACGCAGTGTTAACAGCTCTGGTCTTCTGGCCTGCAGCTCTCGGGGTTCAGCTGCTGCAGTTCGTTCTGCTGATGAAACTCGAGCTGCAGGACGGCACTGACACGCTGGAGGCCATCCTGTGGAGAGACGCCGTGAGTTTCGCATCACATTTACAGTCCTGCTCACTCTGGATCAAAAGCTGCCGGGACTTATAGCAAAATGATACATGAAACATTCTGGTGTTTGTGTTTGTTTTACTACTGTAGTGGCTGTATGGAAAAAAACACACAACATGATAAAACCGCCTAAGACTGTTTTTGGAAACTGATTGAGTATAAGTTAATGAGTTAAAATGATGCTTTGTATCTTTCACCAGGAGTCTTTCTTCAGGGTGTCTGCGGAGGACGTAGCAGCCAATCAGGAGGCTCAGAACAGCATCTGTCAAACAATGGACTCCCTCTGTCCAGCAGGGGGCAGCACTGGTACATCTTTCATTTGAGTTAGAGAGCTAACTCTTTAGTCCAGCAGCAGCTTCACTACAGTCACATTATCATAGGGAAGAATAACTCACTGTGATAAAATCAATCAATTAAGAAAGAAGAAACATTGTAAGATTAATTTGAACCTGAACAGCAGCAGGTTTTGTTCACTGATAAGACGCCATCAGTTAGAATGAATCTAATGTGTCTAGCATTTATAACGCAGTGACCTGATGAGTTTCAGTGCAGAAGCCAAGAATTACTGTTAGCACTGATGACTATGAATCTAAGTTACTGTATGCTGCTGCTCCTGTCCCTCAAACGACACTCCTTACCATGTTCATCATTATGAGTCACATAGAGCGTTTCTCCGTGGAAGTAAGTGAGTTCAGGTTTGTGTGAAGTTGGTCTCAGGTGTGTTTGTGTGTCCTCAGGTGAGCGTCCGTGGCTGGATTTGTGCCTGACGGTGTACCGAGCAGAGGACGACGGGGGACAGAACCAAACCTGCTACCAGATCTGCCACACCACCATCACCAAACCCCCTTCCACACAGTCCGACCCCGCCCCCGCCTGAACCACCTGCTGATCACAGGTCACCGGTAAACCTACCCTGCAAAAAAGCAACTGTTTTTGTTCACTTCCTTTGTTGTTTTTATTTGTATTTATTGTGTAAAACTAAATAAATGTACAGAAAATGTTACTGCAAAAATGTACAAGACTGACTGACATGTGAGTGAATTTTTAAAACCTCTGCTGTTTCCAGTGCAGTAAACAGAGCCTTTGTATGACTTTCAAAATAAAATAAATGACTTTGACTGAGGTTGGTAGTATTGTAGCAGCTGTGTATGGATGCAAACAGCCAGTGAACGCTCTGATTCAGAGTGGCTGTGATTCACAGTATTTCCCCAACATTACTGATCTTGGGTCAGTTACGCATTTTGCAAAGTTTGCACCAGCTGTGCTGAGATAAGAAGTAAAATGTCTCAGTTTATCCAAGTATATGTAACCTAGATTAGTTTACTGTATAAACAGTGAACCTGAAACAAGGATGGATGGATGTAGACAGTCTTATTTCTTCCATCGCAGTTTCTGACTCGTCTCACCCAGGATGTGTTTTAAATTCATTTTTGGGCATGTTTGCCTTCATTTGAGAGTTGATAGAATAGAGACAGACAGGAAGTGTGGGGGTGAGAGAAGGAAATATGAGGTGCAATAAAGGTCCTAAGATAGACTCTAAACAGCACATGCATGCGGATTAACCATTAGGTGACCAAGACGACCTCTCCCAGATTCTTACCCTGAACACAACCACATCAAACCTCCACCAAACCTCAACCATCTCTTATATTAACCCCAACAAAACATGTTCAACCTTATGGATAAACAGATTCACTTGTTTATAGTTTAAAGCTTAGAACTACCAGAACCATTCTTTGTCTGCTGGCTGGTCGGTCCACCACTTTGGTCCAGAGTGACATATCTCTGGTTCAGACATCCTAGTTCCCTTCAGGATGAGGGATTAATAATTTGGGGGATCTTTTAACATTTTCTCTTTTCCTCAACTCCTTCCTCCGTTTGTCCAATACTTTGGTTTATGTCTAAGTTCCTGTAAAACTAATGACATTTACATCAGCCACTTTGTGTTCAGTGCTACAGGAAATATTAGACATAGATCATAATAAAATCATAATTTAATGTGACTTTCTAACAATCCTCATTCTATTATTTAGAAATAACATGAAGCTGGTTCAGAAGATTTGCGCATTAAAAACTTTGAAACATGTAGAGAACTTTGTGTGAAAGTAACCATGTAAAGTCATTTACTTACTGCACACTTTTCAGTACTGATCTGCTGTGCCATCTGCTGGTCAGTTGACAGCGTAATGCACTTTACAAAAGACTTGTTATTGACACAAACTGAGCCCAAAGAAGATATACAGATACAGAATAGGGCAAACACAAATAATAATGGATGGAATTTTGTGGTCTTCATCGGTCTCAGTTTTATGTGTCTGTTGTCACTTCTACGTGTTTCCCCCCCTCTCCTCCAGAGTGCAGATGTTGGACACAGATGTTCCTGGAGAAGAGAAACCTCTACAGTCCCAAACCAAAGTGAGGTGGTAAATAAGGTCCAAATTATTGATGTTTCGAAGGCCAGAAGCAATAACTCCAAAAATTCAGTCACTTGCAGTTTTAGCTCAGAAAGTCTACACTCGCCTCTGCTTCCAGGAAGTAAAACTGTAAAACCTCTCAGTCAAAAGCCAACTTAAACTTCTTTCAGTTTAAATGATGCACATCAGATTAGTGATGGTGTAATACCCAGACTTTGCACTAGATGGCACAAACAATCTGTAAATGTTGGTTCTGGCATGAACTTCCCTTTAAGTACAAGTGAACCATTTCTTTACTGGAATTTATTTAGTTTTTCTTTGACTTTTCAGCAAATTCCAAAGGCATTTCGGGGAATGTCTGGTGTTAAATTTAAGCTTTTAATAATTGAATGATGATCTTTGTAGAGTTACTGTACAAATATCACAAGTACACTATGAATTCCTGCAGGATTATTTAGAAATGTCTGTATTTATGTTTTTCTGTGAAACTTAAGTAAGTATTCCTACAATGATATTAGTCTATATCCAGAAACAGAGAATAGTACTTTACTGTACTTAGCTTAAATCCCTAAATATCAAAATGTGTATTAGTTGTTGTATAACATTAATTCATGCACTACAAAACTGCAAGTCTTTAAAAGCGAATAAAGTTTTTCTTCATTTTTAAATAAGTTTAAATAAGAAGTTTGTGCCTGATCATTTTGTGCTTGAGGTCTACCGAGTTCAGAAAGCTTCTATCTGAAAAACTTTTACATTTTAATAAAAGTTTGAGTAATACATTGAGGACCGCTGCCATCAATGTCATTTCAGGAAAACGATAAAAACGTCTTTAAGGCAAGCTCTTTTATCAAAAGTGTTCACATAAAAAAATATTGTCAGTGTGACTCACACACGGTAATCCCACACAGATTACGGCTCAGTGTGTTAATTGTACACTTGATTAGGGTTTGACAGATAACTCCCTCCTCCCCCTCCCTCCCTTGACAGATAACTCCCTCCTCCCCCTCCCTCCCTCCCTCCCGCCCGCCTTCCGCCTCCTACTCTCGGGTCCTCTTCTCTCTGTCTCTCAGACGGAGCTTGGCGTCCCCACCGGCCATATTTCACCGCGCTCTCTCCCGGCCCCCGAGCGCTCTGGAGCGGCTGTGCGCGCAGAAACTTCATGGGACGGACGTGGACCTGCCCCGGGTGGGATTCAGCACTCTACCCCCACCCCCTCCATCAGCTGCAGAGGATCTGAACAGTCAGTTTACTTTTTCCATCCCAGTTTGAGGACATTCTTTCCCCTCTGGTTTGTTGTCTCTTTGGTGATGCCTCCAGACTGGAGCCGCTCCGGGACGCACCATAACCCGACAGGTGCTCCTCTGATACACGAGCAGAGACTTTGTGTGAGCTGTTTGCGCGCAAAGATGAAGGAAAACTGATTATTTGTGCCAGTTTAAAGTTCAGATTTTTGCTTTTTTTGGACTGATTATCAGAAACCAGTGATGGATCGATCATTTTGGAAAATGCATCAGTTTGATCTGAGGGGTTAGAAAGAACCACACGATGCTGCTTCCATTCTCGAGGTTACTGTGTTTGTGGCTCTCCAGCGAGGCCGTTGCGAGTCAGTTCCACTGGAAGAAAACAAAGACGACTTTCAGTCCTCATTATGAATCCACCGCCGCTGACAGGAATGCGCAGAGCCAGAGATGGCGCACGGTCATCGGGGAGGACAATGGGGGGACGCGCGACGCAAATGCGCACGCCTCGTGGCTGGATACTGTAAACCCGTCATTCCCTGAGTGGCTTGGACCCCAGAAACCCCAAACCGCTGTGCGTAAAAGCGATGCGCAGAATGGAGCGCGGCGCATACCTGTACACGGAGACGAAGCTTTGCGCACGGGGGGGCCGCGGAGCGATGGATTCAGCCCGGGAGAAGTGCTCAAACAAACCCCGCATGGACTCACCTGCAGCCTCGGAAGAACTGGACACAACCGGCGGAAGAGACGGAGCGCAAAACCCAGAAGGGCGAAGCGGAGCGAGCCGCTGCAGGACGGAGCCGCGGGCGCGTGGGAAGCTCTGCCCGTGGCCATGGCACAGGAGCAAGAGGCCGGACCCCCCTTCGGACTCAACACCAGTGACTACGAGGAGGAGTACTCTCTGCCAGACTTTCCCGACACCACGCCGTTCGTGCCGGTGAACCCGCGGACCAGACGGAAGCAGGTGAAGAACCCGTTCTACCCGGTCACCGCAGAGTCCTACGGAGCCTACGCGGTCGTGATCACCGCCGCCGTCATCTTCAGCGCGGGGATCATCGGGAACGTGTCGGTCATGTGCATCGTGTGTCACAACTACTACATGAGGAGCATCTCCAACTCGCTGCTGGCCAACCTCGCGCTCTGGGATTTCATCATCATCTTCTTCTGCCTGCCGCTCGTGGTGTTCCACGAGCTCACCAAGAACTGGCTGCTGGGGGAGTTCTCGTGCAGGATCATCCCCTACCTGGAGGTGAGAGGGCAGGGGTCGGGTTCTGGGTCTGGGTCTGGTTCTGAGGTTGGTGGAAGTGACTGAGTGTATGTGTACGGTGTTTGTAAGGACGATCCTGGGATCACGTATGACGTCATTTTGTAGGCGAATTTCTCACATCCAATTGCCAGTGGAGTTTCTGAACAGAGGTTTTAATAATGAAAATGATGATAGATGGTGATGAGAACATTCTGTTAAACGTTTTGTTCTACACGAATCAACACAGTGTACACCATGTTTGAACCACGCACCAATGGTATCAGTTGATCTATATACAGAAATAAATGATGGGTTACATGTTTTTTTCAAGTAAAGTTTATCTGAATTTAATATGAGGCCTTAGCAGTCTAATCAAATCAGTCTCAGTCAAGTCTGTTTAGTACAAAATTCCCTCTCTGGACAGTGTCTCTGTGCTAAGCTGCAAAGAGGACATTTTATATTCCCTCCAGGCACATTTTTTAAACTGCAACAGAGGAGTGAGGAGAGCAACACCTGTAGGAGGCATGGCCTTATGGCTACATTCAGTCCCTCCAGGATGTATGTTGCAATGTTTTTAGACATTGTTTTGCCATGAAATATGAGGACAATATGCAGAAAATGCAAGAAAATTGCAAAAATAGTTGAGATTTCGTTTGTAAGATTCATTAAAAACCACTTGCCAAAAGGCCACTTGCTCCAGGGAGAATAAAAGTGCACTGTTTGGACAGTGTAAATGTGAGATGTTAGTGCTGCAGGGTCTGCCTGCACGCTAACATCAAATTTGTGTAAAAAGTTGCAGTGATTGGACAAAATTCACGGTTGTTGATTGAATTGGAGCGGGTGAGTAGTGTGTAACGTACAGAGTCAGAGATATAGAGCTGGGAGCCTCTGAATGCAGCTTTATGGCGCTTTGACAGCAGCTCAACATACATATTAGAGAGTATGAGGATGAGAGACGCCACCCCCCTTGTTAGAAAAATGCCCCTTGTTTATCCCTCTCCATCCCCTTGAAGCAGAGAGTGCAGGGAAGGAGAGGTTGTTAAGATGAATATGTTAATTGAGTCTGCCTGACCCATCCATCCATTATCTGACTGAGGCTGAGCCTGTCCTGACATCCGTGTGGCCCTCGTACCTGACCCGTGAACCGTGTAAACCATTATCCACTGCCACCCAGTCACACCTGACACCCCAGTCCTCCCACTACAATACAAAGAGTTTACTCCATCTGTCGGTCAGAGAATAAGTAGACCTATACAGAACAGAATGAGGCAGTGTTTATTGAACAGAATATTTTCTACAGAATCTTCAATTTCAAACCATACAATTTAGTTTCAGTCTGTGAAATAAAAATATAAGGACGTACATTTAAAATTTTCCTTTATACTTTTTCATGTTGATGTGAACGGGTCACATTAGGTGAATTAGGTGGACGGTGGCTCCAGACTGCAGTCAGGGGTTAAATCAGGTTTAATGTCGCCTAATGTGAAGGGTCTTTAATCTGATCAGTGTCACATCAGGCTGCAGAAAACAAGACGACACCTGCTCCACACGAGACATCCTGCTGTCCAATCAGAGTGAAGATCAGGATTAATGAAGAGTCTCTCAGACTGAGATTAGAGAAAGACGACCCCCCCTCTGATCAGTCTTCATCAGAGGAAACAGGACAAGGGGTTCTGAGATTAGATCTGGATATATAGATGTTTTCTTTAATTTCATAGATTGTATATCATCTTGGTTTGATCCCCTGAGCTGCACTGAAGGGAAATCTTAAAGCTTCCTGCACAGAGCCCTGACCTCCACTCCATCCGACACCTTCAGGAGGAACTGGATCACCGGCTGCGAGTCAGACCTGATCACCCAATTTAAGCGTTGTAATTCACTAAAAGCTCTTCCCTGCGGCCAGGTTCAATATCTGGTGGAAAGGCTGAATCCAGAAGAGTGGAGGCTGTTAAAGCAGCACATTAATGCCTGTGATGTTGCAATCACATGGTCAACTGTCACACATGGCTGCAAGGTTCAGCTGTCCACATACTTTTGGCCATTTAGTTGCGATGCAGCTTGTAATCCCAGTGTTTGTGTTGGTGATGTTGAGCTGAAGCTGACAATGTTGACATGTTTTAAATCAGCTGAATGTCTGGTGTGTAAATACTAGCAGCAGGTTCACATGTCGAGTGTAAAATCTTTTTAATGTAAGGTCGATAAACAAAAGGTTGTATTTAGGTTCAACTTTAATCTTCTTAGCAGCAGCAGCAGCTCTCCGTGTTGGAGATGATGACCTACATAACATCAGTGATAATTACTGATGTCACCAACTGTCATCTTCTATTTCATTTGTTAGGATACTGTCCTTTAATTTACTTCCGAATTAATAAAAACCTACACATATACACTAAATATACTATACTATAAATCTACAAAAACTAATTTGAAGTAGGGGAATAAAGAGCAGTTGATGAGCTCACTCCTGTTGTCTCTGTTTAATGGAGCGTAATCGCACAAAACAGCAAGTGGGTTAAAACGGAAAACTGCTGTGACACACACACACACACACACACAGAGAGAGAGTTGTTGCAGGGTAAAGGTCAGCAGCTTGACAATCTGTGGCTGAGTTCCTGTCATATCAGAGATACTATAATTACCAGTTTCTAACTTACATCTTACATCAACATCCAAGTAATAATCATGACTACCGGATTTTTCTCTCAGCGATAAATAATACAAACGTGACTGACAACAGAACAAACGGATGTCCATCGTGTTAATTAAAGTTAATTAAACCCAGATTTAATGAATATGAGTATTTTAAACTCGCACATGGTCAACTCTACTTTAAGTGTGTTTCCACCCACCTGTTTGAATGCACATTTTCAATTGTCAAAAGTGCCAACACCTGTTTATCTCCGTGAACCGGCTCCTTATATTCACAGAACAGCAGTGGATGGACACATGTGCATTATTTAGAATTTTGTTTAGCATATTTTCTGCAAATCTGGTTCAAATTTGTGCTGCATTTGGATGCAAAATTAACTTCTCTAATGATACAAGCGTCTTGAGTTGTCAGATCTTTCCATCTCTACCAACCATCATATATGATATGAATGCAGCAGTCAAATGGCGAGCTGTGAGAATAGCTTGAGCAGAGAGTATAGGTAAAAAGTTGGAAAGATGACATTAGAAGTAAGTATGGGTGGATATCATAGACAAACTGTTACAATGACGTTTAACACACACACATACACTGCTGCACTGGAACAACTTCATAGACCAAAGAGAGACTGTTCTGAGTAACAGAAGGTAGTGGAACAACAGGACAGGAAGTGACAGGACTCTGGCAGCGTTACCCTGTGTCCTCACACCAGACACACACAAACACACACACACACACACACACACACACACACACACACACACACAGACACTACTGGTTTCCGTGTGTCCTTCATACAGTATGAAATGTTTAGAGCTGCTGAGACACAACAGAGAGGTTGTCAGGTTTCTGACATAACACAGAGCAGAAGAGTGTGTGTGTGTGTGTGTGTGTGTGTGTCTGAACTGTATGTTCCTCTTCTCCTTTTCTGGGTCATTCTTCCCAAAAAGTAGTCACGCCAGAAAGAGTGTGGAGAACTTTGTAAGTTTACATTGAGAAGTGTAACCCGAGGTTCCTCTTCTCTTCCCAGGTGGCTTCTCTCGGGGTCACGACCTTCACACTGTGCGCTCTGTGCATCGACCGTTTTCGTGCTGCCACCAACGTGCAGATGTACTACGAGATGATCGAGAACTGGGCGTCCACCACGGCCAAGCTTGGCGTTATCTGGGTGGGTGCCCTGCTGCTGGCGCTGCCCGAACTGCTGATCCGGCAGCTGGTCACTGAGGACGGCGATCCACCAGACGTGACGCCATGCGAGCGTTGCGTAGTCCGGATCTCCACTGACCTCCCAGACACGCTGTACGTCCTGGGACTCACATACACTGGTGCACGCCACTGGTGGTACTTTGGCTGCTACTTCTGCTTGCCGACACTGTTCACCATTTGCAGCTCACTGGTCACGGCCCGCAAGATCCGCCACGCAGAGCGGGCCTGCATCCGTGGCAGCAAGAAGCAGATCCAGCTGGAGAGCCAGATGAACTGCGCCGTGGTGGCGTTGGCCATCCTCTACGGCTTCTGTATCATTCCAGAGAACATCTGCAAGTTCAGGGAGAAACCGCTGGTATCATCTGCCACCTGTGTCAGCCAGCTGCTTTGCTCTTACCTGTAAGGTCGTGCTCGAGTTTACGGCCTTGTGTGCTGCTGAATTAACGATTTATCTTGCGTGTTCTGTGTCCACGTTAATTGCAATTCCTGATGATGCTGCTGATACTTGCGAACGGAGTGCGGGCCCTTATTCCGCCGCCGCCCATCTCTCCTCTTTTGTGGCCCATCCGCTGCGACGAGTGCGGCCCGACCCACCCCCCCACCGCCGCCGCCAGTGACGTCGAGAACGAGGGCACCACCACAGAGCTGGAGCTGTCGCCATTCAGCACCATGCGCAGGGAGGCATCCACGTCCGCTGCCTACACTGCCGTGGGGACACACTGCTGAGGTCAAAGGTCAACAGCGTCAGGTGGAGTTTGTTCCGGGTCGTTCTGCTGATTGTGTTCAGGAATTTGATTGGTGGACGCGTTGACATATCAGGCTGTAAATTACTGAGTTTTTAAAGACTTGAGTGGAATCAACTCCAAAGTGTTGAACCAGTTTGTCCTTTCACTGTTTACAGAATTTACATATAAAAGAACACACAGTCAGTATTGGTTATCATATATTTAGTTCTTTTTCATTAACTCACCAGTATTTTACTGAAGCTGCACTCAGTCTTACTTTTTGATCATTGTCACTGTATTTTACAGAAGCTGAGAGCCGACATGGACCCTGAACACTTCCTGCTCCTTTTCTTGAGATCACGACGTAGTCCAACAATGTACACTGAGTCGCTATGTCAAACAAATGTGGTTTGACATCTTAACATAAATCTTGAGATAAATGATAATTAAATTGGATAAAGTTTTATTTTATGTCTGTAATTTCAGTTCCTCTGAAAAAAGAACTTATTTTAGTTTATTTATAAAGCAATTGTTAAATTTCCTGTAAAGAACAGATCAATTTAAAACCAAAATATTCATTTAACATTCCTTTTTTGAGTCATTCTCCAAATATATTAAATGTAGAAAAATTTTACGTTTTTCTATGTTCAGCTGACCTGCTGCACACTCACTAAAAGACTTTCTAGCAATTATTTGAAATCAGGCATCTACCAATCAGACACTGTCTTATAGACATTGTTCTTTCCAGGAAACTACAGATCCTTAAAATAAAGTGCTACCATAAGTTGTTGTGTTGGGATAATGGGCATAAAAAATGGTCGTCACCTATAGTTTTGTACCTTTGGATGTTCCTGGTTGTTTTCTTTCCTTTCTTTGTGTGAGTGAGTCAGTGGGACGTACAGTAGTGTACTGAGAATGGCCGTTGACGCTGTGTTGTGTTGATGATGATGATGTTGTGAATCAGTTCTGGCTGTGCGAGTGTGTTGCTCTTCACTCTGTGTTTGATAGCAGAAGACTGCACTCTGTACGGTGCATGTGTAATGACAGAGCTATTGTTTTTTTTAGCCACAAGAGAAGTGTCACTTTAATAAAGAAATATATTTAAAATAGATTTTTGAACCCCGTTTGCATTTAGTTGATTTATTTGTTCGATGGCAGCCCATTGTGGTCTCAAAGAGTAAGAAGGCAGAAACAAAATCAGGGCTGGGTGGCCCGTCACTTTGTCGTAGAACATGCAGTTTTTCCCACATTGAAACAGCATGGGGCGAATGCAATCATGAAATTTGTGTATATTCTCACAGATGCAAAGTAAATACACATCAGTTCAACTTTTGTTCTTTTTTTTTTTTGGAGGGGGGGGGGGCACAGTAGTGTTTTTTATAGACACAGTATGAAAGTGTTGGAGTAAGTATGTGAAGGAAACACGTTCATCCAAAAAAGAAGCAGAGTGAGTCTGTCCATCCAGAGGACACAGCTGCCATTGTTTGTACAGTTGAGACTCAAAACAACATGTCCTCATCCACTCACAGTGACCACCACTGACAGTCAGTCCAACAAACTGCAGAACCTGAAGGCAGCCAGCACTCACAAGTCAATGCAAGAACATTATTTATGCAAATCATTTTTTTAATTAACTTCATTTGCTCAAATGCAAAAAAAACAACAACATAAAAACAAAAACTTTTCCTCCTGATTACAGTTTATTTGCTGCATCACGCTCAACACAAATCTCAGCTGTTTTTTCTCTCGCCATCGTTTCGTCATCATCATCGCCGCCCATCCAGGGAGGACACAGCACGGCATTGTCCTCGCCTCCCGTTGACATGACGACGGAGGGAGTCTGCCTCTCAGCTGGCTACCACAGTGAACAGCGCTACAGTACCACAGACAACACATCGAGCCTCATTTATTCTGAAAGAAGTTGTCACTGATGGTTTCAGGTCTGAACCAGTGCAGTCTGGCCTTTAAAGAACACATCCTGTCCTTACTGTTGGTTTAGTAAACGAGTCAAACATCAAAATAAAACTGCAGTACCCATGTTAACAAGTGCTGATTGCAGGGATAACCATCATTAATAAATTGTAAATTGAAAGTTAATTAAACTTTAAAAACAAGAAAATTACCATTAATAATCTTTACTATACTATCATTAGTAATGCTATAATTTATGCTATTTTATCATTCATTTGTGCAATATAAAATCATCCGTTTATAAATTACATATTGTATCATAACTGATAAGAGACGATAATGCCAGAACAAACCAAAACACTGACTCCAGAGGGGGCCTTGGCGGTTTTCAATCTGCAATTTCACCTCTATATGCCACTAAATCCTACACACTGGTCCTTTAAATGTTTACGATGTTAGAATGTTTGTAACATATTTAGCCCTGTATTTAAGCATGAGAATAGAATTGTGGCTTGTTAATTTATCATTCATCAAAATGCCGTCTCTAGGACATTAGCATGAGCATGTTAACATGCAAATGTTTAATTTGTAATGTTTGGCATGTTAATGTTGTAATTTTAGTTCTATTAACATATATAGTTAGTTACATTTTAGTATGAGCAAGATACCAACAATGCAATGCAGTTTTGCCAGTTAGCTTGTTAGCATGCTAATTTAGCATTAATCTGCAGCTGAGACTGACATGGATACAATCATTAGTTTTAGAAGTACGTATACTGCCATGAACTGAAGAAGTACAAGATTTGACCAGATAATTAGAGGATCCCCAGGATTCATTGTCTGTGCATTGTCTGTACAAATTTTCACGGCAATCCATCTGATATGTTTTACTCTGGACCAGGGTCCCTATAACTTCATTAGCTCACAACCAACCAACAGTAACAAATGGATTCCTGGCCTGAGGGGTTGTTGAACTGCAAGGCTATTTGTATGTTCTGCACAGCTCCCAGCCTGAATCCCGAGAAAATCCACATTCCTGAATCCAGGCAATGTGTGACGCTTGAACATCAACACTGCACCATCAAATATTTCTGCGATTGTATCTGCAAAGATGTGATGGTAAAATTGTTTTGTTGCATGGAGGGCATTCAACCATCAGACCAGATACTTTGCCTCAGCTAAACGCCACTTGGTGGCATGTATTTTGAGTAGCAAGGGCACAATTTTAGTTTTCTTAGTATTAATTTCCTTTGAATAATTACATAACATTTTTGTCTAATTGTACTCATCGCAGAATCACCAAGAGGAGACTCTTTGTATGTTAACCACATTCTTCTCTAATCACCCGTTTGGCTTTGATTTGCTCTCTGGCACCAAACTTGCGTGTTTGGGTCTTTTGTAAATGAGGCTGGCAGCCCCAGTCGCTGCTCCAATAATTAGACATCCCCATTCATTCAGAAACAATGGGGCAACGGGTACACTGAGGCTCCGCTGCTGAACAGGCTGCTCACTGACCTTCTCCCAACTGCTCCCAGGACTGTTTTCTGGAATGAAACGGATGTCCTGGGTGGGCTGGGTTCGCTGCCCCTGATTGGCGGACAGGAGCCAGGCTTCCACGACAACCAGATCAGACGTCCTGGATGGTGCAGATTCAGGTAACCTTTTTTCTGCTGGGATGTCTACACATCAAAACAGCCATACACTAATCCTTATATTGCTAATTAGACATTAAGAGACACATTTTTAACAATATACCAGTTGGCAACAGCTGTCTAACTAAACCACTGTACGAACCCACCTAATTTATATGTCTAAAGGGTAGGTTAAATAACAGGTATGTTTAATGCAAAACAATCAATACTGCTGCTTCAATAGCAGTTGAATCAACACCTTTCTAAACATTACAAACTTCATGAAGGACGGATTTATTGCAGGACTGCAGGCTGGGTGCTTCCTGCCTTTTGTACCAACCAAGAGTAAGTTAGATGACCCGTCACTAGTCAGATGTCACACACTAATCCTACTGTAGTTTCAATAAGCCACCCAGCCAACCAAGAAATTACATCTATATGCTCATACTTTTAGTTTGCATCAGCAAATAAGTTTTGAGGGAAACTTGACGCTGACCGGATTATGTTGATGTTTCATAGCATAATGTTAATTAAATCCAGCATAGTTTTATTATTTCTATTTTTCAACACAATATCCCATCCTGCAATATAATATTTGCAGCTGGTGAATTATGCATTATTAAACTTTTTATGGTTATATCTAACCACTCACTCACTCATCAACCCTGCAGCAGATAAATATGCAGTCAGAAATTTGCTCATCATCCATTATGGAAGTCTGACCAAAAGTTGTATGATCTACATATCTTCAAGTGTTGGACTGATGCACCAACATCACCATCCTTACTTCCTGTTGTTCTCAGACTAAAAAGATTTAAAAAAATAAATAAATAAATTTGACTGCAGAACTACTTCTTCCCTCTCCTCTGCAGTGTGACAGTGTTGCTAGCCAGCTCCGACTCTGCAGCAGCTTTTTGTGCCTCTGGGTGAAGAGTCTTAATGGAGGCCGACTACAGCTGCTGTCAGAGAGCTGCAGGGATCTGATTCACTCTAAAAAGACCCTCCAGGCGTCTGCTACAGCACCCTCCACAAACTCTTCACATCCAATCAGTTTTTTCACATAACAAACTGAAACTCTGCAGACTCAAGTGTCACTTCCACACAGTCTGCTGCTGATTCTCACAGCCAGAAAAGACAAAGAAGAGAAACCTCCAGGCTGGAGACACGTAGTTTCAGGATTTATGATCAAACTGAAATGTTGTGTTCGTAGAACTGTTCTTGAATGGTTATAAAGCCGCAGAAAAAAAAAGAAAGAAAAAAAGTTGTCAGCAGAAACAGTGAAAATGTGAAACACAAACACGAATCAAACCACAAGGGTAGCACTTACAGGGCTGCATAAAAACTGCTGAGTGGCATTAAAACTAATATGATCCACACCTGCTGAAGAGTTTTTAATGGTGATTTAATGACTTCAAAGTTAAAGTGTTTAACATTTAGGAGGATCTATTGTCAGAAATTGAATATAATATTCATTGGTACATTTTCATTAGTGTATTATAACCTGAAAAAAAAAAATTGGGTTTTTGTCACCAGAATGAGAGGTTTTAAACTACAGATGGAGCAGGTCACCTTCCACTGAGTCCGCCATGTTGAACCGCCATGTTTTTTACAGTGGCCCCAAACGGACAAACCAAAAACTACCTTTTGCCATTCGATACTAAATACCCATATATGTAGGTTTTCAGCTGAAACAAGTGGTTTAGGGGTTTAGATACCCTTTAACCCCTTTGAAGAAGATCAGAGTGAAGGGTTAAAGATAATTATGTAGATAAATGTGAATGGGGAAAGGATCTGAGAGCCTGTCCGCCCAATTATCACAATGAAAGAGCCTTTTGACAAACAGTTTGAGTCAGCATCCATAATGTATCTGCTCTGACAGAAAACAGAAGCTGGAATCATTTGGCAGATCGCAGCCCGGCTGTTGTTGCTGGGAGCATATTTTTTAATTGTGTTTCCCCTGACAGTACTGGGTGAAATATGGGGAGGTGGGCATAGGGAGGGGGTGAATTCCCTCAGTGAAGAATCAGTTTGGGCAGCGGGGCGTTCAGTCACAGCCGGTGACCTAGAAATGTTGCTGCAATCCCCAACAAAGGAGAAGAACCGGGACAATAAAGCTCTTATTCCCTGCGGACGACAGCTTCCATCTGACAGAGCAGATTATACAGGCAGGAGGAGGACCAGGCTGAGCCAAGCTGGGCCGGGCTGGACCAGGCTGCCAGAGCACTGAGGGCGACAGCTCCACCAGGAAGAGGCTGTGGGTCAGCGAGCAATCAGCTGTTAGGTTGTGTTCAGGATGGCAATGCTGCTCAGTCCCTCTGTGAGGATTTTGGTGACCCCCTCCTGTCCTCTTGTGGGCCACCATCAGCCCATAATCTCTATGTCAGCAACACTTTGTCTTAAGGTATCTGGAAAGCTAATGGCTGGATTTCTATAACATTTGAATCCTGCTGGTGTTTTGATAACCCTGACCTTTCCTCTAATGCCACCATTATAGGTTTCTCCTCTCCTGCACTGGGTTAATACCACTAACTAGTTTCAAACCAGCAATTTACTAAATTGTGTTTTAGCATTAAAACTTACAGTCCCCCTACACTCAAAAATCTTTTTTTTCTTCTTGTTCCGACAGTTGGGTGTTTGAGCTTCACTGTGCAGAAAGATGTGTTTCTACTGTATGTAACGTTTCTCTGTGCTCATTGAAAATCTGATCTGATCTAATCATCTAGTGATGAAGTTGCAGATTGCAACTAACTGAACACCACTTGTGTCTGTATTTGACCATCTAGGAATGAGAACGAGCTGTGAAGTGTGTTGCTAAAACTATGATGGCCATGAAACTCGTGAAATACTTGACAGACCTTCAAGGAAAATCGTATGGCAGGGACAGACATTACGGCTGTTCAGCCAGTAATTAATATGATTGGGAAGTTGGACAAGGTCAGCCACCATTTCAAGTTTTTGTCTTTGTTTTAATGAAACATCATTAATATTACAGTACAATACTTTTACATTGTTGCCTGGGAGGAGGCACTACCTTAAAAGCTAAAGTCATGGAACAAGTCTCTTGTGCTAGGTCAACACTACAGATTACATAAAAGACTGTAACATGAATAGTTTCAGCTTTGTTTTGCAGTATGTGCCCTAATATATCGCTGTATACCTGTGTATGCACCACTACACCTCTCCTACCACAACTATGATTCACACATTTTTGCGACAGTCAAAAAGCTGCTTGTGCAACCAAAAAAGCTCTTCAGAAGGCCACACTGACTGCTGTAGAGATGTTTTCAGCTACAGGACGAAACCAGGAAGAGATCCCAGACATGAAATATTCCTACAGCACACAACAGGCCGGCTGTTCATCAGAGCAGCTCCGTCACTCAGAAACTGGATTCTTCTGAAAGACCAGCTGATGCTGACGAGTCCTGAATATGGATGAGAGGACGTGAAATGATGTGTTGTGACATAAAATCTCACTGTGCTCTGGAATGCAGTCATTCACACAACTAAACAACGAGTGTGTGTTTCAGTACTGAGCTCTGCACATTCTAGACACTACAGAATGTGTTTATGTTTTACAATGAACTCTGTATTTACTGCTATAAAATTTTACGTAGTGCTGGTAGGCGGATTTTTCTTCCTCTGGACAGAGCCTGGCTAGTTGTTCCCCCTGTTTCCAGTCTTCATGCTAAAATAAGCTAACCAGCCGCTCACTGTAGCCTTGTATTTACTACACATATGAGAGTGATATCAATCTTCCAATTAAACTCTTGGAATGAAAGCAAATCTGTGTATTGTATAAGATTTCCTTTAAGATTTCAGCCGGTCAGAAATTCTTCTAGAAATAAGCAACTTTCATAAACTCAGTACAGAGCAAACTCAAATAACTGTCTCTAACATTTGTTTTTCCTGTATTGTACTTTACACCATTCTGTCCAGGAAAACTCTTGAACATTATAAACTGAATTACTGAGACCTGTAAAATAAAGCGTTACATGTTCTGGTACGTAATGAGCATCACTACCTCTGTGCCTGTACACTTTCACCTACTACCTAATACTAATACAATATCGTGTTTCGTGGAGCTGATGTATTTGGCAGTTCTTTAAAAACTGAGCTGTGAAATTAGAATAATCTGAGTTGCTGTGTTGGTGCAGAGCTCAGTGTGAAGGAGCTGTGTGTCTCTCAGATCTTTGTTGTTGTGAAATCAGGAACCAGTAGAGACATGTCGATCACAGCCGGTCGCTGGAGGAGGAAAATGTTTCTGACAGCAGAACTTAAAACAGAAGAAAATCCTGCTGCCTGGAGGACAGACAGCCGAGTGTGAATACAGAAACACAAACACAGTGAGTACAATCAGTGACACAAAGAGTTACACAACATGCAGAAACACAGCATCATCCTGCTCCAAATTTACTCTGTAGATTCATATTTGCATTTTTCTGCCATTTTTCTGCCATTTTATCTTCCTAAATGGACCTTTAAAGGTTTTATTGCAAATGATCTGAAATAAAAAAACAGACAACAACCTCCATATCTACTGTTTGGAGCCACAAGAAATGTGGTCTCTTTAAAATGATTTAAAAAAAGACTCAATTCACCACAAAACATGAAGTATCCATATTATTTCTCATTATTTAAACTAGTCAGCAGAGCGGTGTTGGTGTACTATTTTTATGCACCCCATGAAGAAGTTGGGCCTCCAAGACTAAACACAGAGCAAAAAGTCCTTCAGAGGCATTATTCATAAATTCCAAGTGAAATCTTTACCACTACAGCATGTTATCAGAGTTTTTGTGGCTGTGTTGATTTGTGCTTTTAATGGGTTATGTGTCTGTGGTTCAGAGACTGAAGTGGAGAGACAGAGCTCTGACTCCCCCTGCAGGACAACAGTCTGCAGTGCAGCTCAGACTGTTCCTCCTGGAGAAGAACTAAACTACCAGAGCCTCTGCAGGTCTGAAAAAGTCTTAACAAGCACGAAATGTAGGTTCCTCAAAACAAGACGTTAAAAGGTATTAAAAAATCTACCTTTGATAAGTCTCAACATTGTCTCTTGCCTGCAGGCAGTAGTGTTTTTGCCAAATGCTTACATGCTTGTTGCAGAATTTGGCTCACTGTGTCTCTTTTCAAAATGGGAATTTTGCAACAAATGATAACACATCTGAACTACCCTTCAAAGCAGCATCAAAACACTGCTGTCTGTAGTACTTTGGATACCTTTTAAATTTCTCCTGCAGGCTTCTGTGGAAAAATATACTCACATTTCAATGAACATAAAATAGAAAGGCTTCTGAAAAAAAAAATTATACATCTTATTTTTTTTACCACTGCAAGTTTTTACAACAACAACATACACAAAGAAAAGCAGAAATCAACACAATATGTTACTGTAAATTAATGGAAACAAAAATAATTACAGTGTAATGGTAAATACAAATAGTAGCCTAGTGTAAAGGGTTGTAAGGGATTGGGTGGATGGTTTATGGATCCTGCCTTCTGTTAGGGTCTGACCACATCACAAGCAATGTCATCCCTGGTTAACAATGAATGGTCTCCCCTCAGTGTCTCTGCGCTCATACACTTTCTGACGCCAAGCTGAAAACAATCCTCATCCGGATGGAGAAATCGAGAGTGATCATACAGCTGTGGAGTTACAGTCCCAGACCACAGCAGCGCGGAGTGCAGTTACATTATCACAGATGAAAACACACCTAGACT
>NW_023339762.1:5497435-5501258 GCF_004916995.1 Morone saxatilis | reverse complement strand
TCATGTGTTCAATACTTTTTCCCTTATTATTTCACATAACTTAATTTAATAATTTTATTAAAAACTATGGTTTGATTTCTTTGCATGTGTGGATTGCATGGGTTGTTACCGACACATGGTGAAAATTTCATGTCAACTGAAAGGTGTGGTCTGATCTCAGACCCATTATCTCCTAAATTGTCCTTTAACCTTCTGTAACCCTGCTGACCCCTGACCTTTATTAACCCTGTCCTCCCGTTGCAGGCCTGGCTGTGCTGTCGTTTGGATGGACTGTTTCTGCAGGTGAACTGATGACACTCACACACACAATAATAATGAAATCTTATTTCCTTTGACACCAGAAGAAAATCACACATACCACCAAAAATATCAACAATTAACTTGTTCCATCCTGCCTGGTGTCTGTCTGTATATGTTTCAGGTCCGATTGGATTAACTGATTTATTAATTGATTGACAAACTTCTCTCTGGTCAACTAGACTAGCTGCCTGTATAGATGGGGTTCTGAACTTCATCGGTAAAATGCATTCCTTTAGAAAACAAAATGGAATGAATTTATATAGTCTTGTGTGACTGATCAATGATATTTATTAAATCCTGTATTGTATAGTGTTGTATGTGACACTTTCCCTGCCATAGATCTTGTGTCTGGCATGTGATTTGGAAACAGCAGGATTTTCATACATGGTGACATTATTAATAGAAAGAGGGAGATTCTGCTGTTCTGTTCTCTTAACTTCAGCACACGTTCCTCCTAGTGGTACAGGCAGGTAGTGGCACCTGTTCCCATAGAAGGGGGCAAATAAGGAACAGAATGAGGAATCAATTCTAAGGAACAAAATTATAGAAAGTCATGAGGATTTCAAAAATATTCAATATAATATTCAAAAATATAACTTTCAGGTCTAATATGACTAACTCTGTCTGTATATGGCTCTGGTCTGTGTTTTCTCATTCAGATCATACTGTGATCCTGGAGTTTCCCAAACTTCCTGTGATGACAGGAAGTGATGTCACTCTGCGCTGTAGAACCAGAGATGGTTCCATTGCGTATTTCTTCATGAATGAGAGCTTCGTTGGAACTGGACTCTCAGGAGAGTTTACCATCAGAGATGTCCAGCAGTCTCATGAAGGTTTCTACTGGTGTTCTACTGGTCTGTTTTCAGTATCATCGAAGACCTGGCTGAGTGTCAAAGGTCAGGACAGCATTATTCACTTTTTGTTTATGACAGCTGTTTTATCACTGATGTGGGTGACTATATGAACTAACCTGCTGCAGTTTCCCCTCCCCCCTCTCAAATCTGTTAGGTTAGTAGGTTAGTCTGTAAGGTAAGTAGGTTAGTCTGTAAGGTTAATAGGTTAGTCAGTAGGTTTTATGCTCTTAGGATTGGTCTTATTACAATCCTTACATGTCCATACAGTATGTACACATAAAGAGTTGTTGCCATCTATAACTGTCCATTCTAGCTGTGAAGTGAAGCCTTCCTAATAACTTTTTAAGTAAAAGGCAGTCTGATGCAAAATGTCCGACTGCGTTGTAGTTTATACCCCATTTATAGTATAGTTTAGAGTTGTTTTTCTTTTTTTGGCTGCCTTTTATTGCATTTTTTAATGTAGAGTGACAGGAAGAACCACACACCATCTTTTATCTGAATGTGCTGAATAGATGTGTGTGTGTGTATATATAGTAGCCTACATCCACATAAAGCCAGTAAAATGTATAAATACATATTTTTCTTTCTGTTTCAACCCTCTGTCTTCACTGGGCTGTTGTTTTTCTCACTCCAAAACATTTTTCAAAACTCTAAAACTCCTGTGATCACTTAAGTCAGTTTAGCCGATCACACAGTAGAGGTGCTGTGTTTATTTTGTCTGAAAATGTCATAATCAGGTGTGAAATTGCCACAGGGGATATGATGTCACATTTCTATGAAAAATGGAAATTTGCCTCCCCCACCTCCAAAATTTCCGTCTTGTATGCACTGTTCATTACTCTCAGGTCGACCACAGAAGTAAAACACATGTAAACTATAAACCAGTATATATATATCAGTGTTTTACTGCTTGTTGAACACATCTGGTCGGGTGTTTTTCAGTGTAACAAGATGGAGGAGGATCCACTTTTTTGTTTATTAGTTGCTTTTTGAAAACTGGGTCAAAACACACACAACTGTAGGTGGTAGTTCTGTATCACAGATCATATCGTAGTTCTGTATACCTGAGTGTGTCTGTAGCACATGGTCCTTCTTACCCTGTGTCCTGTATATGTTCTGTGTTTTACTGAACATGGCTGGTTAATACTGAATCTGAAAATACAGAGAATACTCATATACAGCTCATATAAAGACTGTGTGCACATTTGGATACAAGTAGGAGCTACTACAGACACAAATCATGAACACTGCCCATTAGCCATTTGTGCTTAATTATAAACAATTATTTGATTAGCACCGCTGGAAGCAGCTTGGGAATGACAACATTTAACATCCAATATACTGGACTCTGATTTCTTCTNNCTCCTCCTCCTCCCTCTCTGCCTTTATTCAGGCTGCTCTGCCATCTGGTGGTTGTGTGTCCGTACTTCATTTCCACCGTCCTGATGGTGTCTATCTACTGTAGCAAGAGGACAGGTAACACACACACACACAGGGTGCATTCATATACATTAACACACTTTAGTGCGCCCCCTAATGACAAAATTTGTAATTGTTCTTTACTAAGGAATAAGTACGAAGCCAATAAAAAAAGAGTTGACATCATTATTAAAAATGATTTTCTTCCCTTTGGGTCAAACTTAGGACAAAGGGAGGATGTTACTGTTCTGCTTAAAAAAAACTGGAACCAAATGTCCCTCTGTTTGGCAGCCATCTTTCAACTCTGTCATTCTGGGGAAGACAATGTCAGGAAGCAACATTTTGGTAGAACTGAATACAACCACAAAGAAATGTTCAATTCCCTAACTCCATCCATGCCTTCTAACTCTGCCTACAGGACACATACCAGCTGTCTCCATGGAGATGGACCGTTGTGTTGAAGGCGGTCAGGGACTGGCTGAAGAGTATGATTACGTCACTGCTACCACTGAATATAATTTCTGAGGGTGCATATGCTGTATATGATTGTTTCATATCACACACTCAAGCTGCATAAGCTGCTGAAGTGTGAACAGGCTCATGCTTGACTCTTTGCTGTCAGTCCTTCACATCTCTCTGTTGTGAGTCTACTGTTAACGTCAGTGTGCTAACATGCTCACAGTGAGAATGCTGATGAAATGCTGATGTTTAGCAGGAATACAGCTTACCCTTTTCAGCATCGTAGTATACTGTGTTAGCATGCTAGCATTTGCAGTCAGAAGATTGGCAGAGTTATTACAATTCATCCTGAGGAGACATGAATGTCTGAACCAAATTTCATGGCATTCCATCCAGTAGTAGTAGTCAAGACTTTTCAACCCTAAGCAAAAATATCAACCTTGTGGTCAGATCACCAAAATCGTTAGGATTCACTTTCTGGGGATTATGAATCTCTGTGCCAAACTTTTTAAAAAGCTCTGGAACAAGTTAGTTAGTGGTCCTTGAATTGAGATTGTTTGGTTGAAAAGCATATTGTGTATAGTGTTTTATGTGACACTTTCCCTGCCATAGGTCTTGTTTCTGGCATATGATTTGGAAACAGCAGGATTTTCATACATGGTGACATTATTAATAGAAAGAGGGAGGTTCTGCACTCTTAACTTCACCACACATAAGTTCCTCCTAGTGGCACAGGCAGGTAGTGGCACCTGTTCCCATAGAAGATCAGACCTTATCATTATCGGCCCCAA
>NW_023339762.1:5483760-5497335 GCF_004916995.1 Morone saxatilis | reverse complement strand
ACTATTATTATTATTATTATTAGAAGGGGGCATTTTCTGCTATAATTGAGCCAAATAAGGAACAGAATGATAGAAAGTCATGAGGATTTTAAAAATATTCAATATAATATTCAAAAATATAACTTTCTGGTCTAATATGACTAACTCCTTTTGTATATGACATTTTATCCAGTAGTAGTAGTCAAGACTTTTCAACCCTAACTAAAAATATCAACCTTGTGGTCAGATCACCAAAATCATTAGGATTCACTTTCTGGGGATTATGAATCTCTGTCCCAAACTTTCTAAAAAGCTCTGGAACAAGTTAGTTAGTGGTCCTTGAATTGAGATTGTTTGGTTGAATAGCTGTAATTTAATAAATTGCAAATGTGTTTGATGGAAATTTGAAAATGTGTTTTTCTTATGGTGTCATACCAAAATCTTATATTAAGACCTTAATAATAATAATAATAATAACAATGACAATAATAATAATTATAATAATAATACATTTTAAACCTTATTTTAGTATTGTGCTCACATGCATATTCTGAAACAAATGTGAATAAAATTGTGAGTGAGAGATTTGGCTAAACTGAATTTATAATATCTTTAATAAAAACACAGGTAAAAACAGTCAGAAATAACAAGAAAAAAACAAGGTGAACAGTGAACAGTGGAATTGTCTTTTAACTGCCTGCAACCACATGCTCTGTATCACAGGTATCAGTTTTGTGTTATTCATTTATATTTACATCACAGCAGACTTCAGACACAGTAGCATTATCACCGCCAGGAGGGGACGGGGCCTGTCAGCAGCTTGATCCCTCGTGGTGATAAAAGCCTCATTGATGGCGTTGACCGTTAGGACCGATCTGCACGGCTCCTCGCTGTAGCACATGCAGTCGAAGTTGCGGTCAAACCAGTTGATGTCATCCTGGGAGAGGCTACCACTCACAGTCAGTGGGCCACCGCGGCGCTGCTGCTGGATCCGGTAACGCATGGGGTCGAGGTGGAGGTAGACGTCTTCCTCCCAGTGCTTCCTCACACAGCGACCTTGGCGCTGACATAGTGCCTCGCTGCAGAGTTGTGTTGCTGTGGAGACATTCAGGATGTATGGGTTCATGACCCGCTCCAGGTGGTGTCGAGCATCTAAGCAGGAGTCCTACAGGATTTTGGGACGGTTAAGTCAGTTAGTGGCTGTGCAGTGAAGTTGCAAACCGAGGAATAACCCCTAGAGTCAAGTCACTTTCTACCTCTGTGTCGGTGACGTTCATGTCACCCCAAGAAACTACGCCGGCGGCACCGAGTGCAGCAGCTTCTCCGATGGTGTTCACCAGATCAAACTGCAAAAAAGAACAAAAAAAAACATACAGAGCGACATCAGAGAAGAGCAGGAAATGGCCTTCCACACAGTTGTGTTGACTGAAAAACTGAAAAACTCCCCATTGAAGTTCAATAGTAAAATAAGCTTGTTAAAATCAAAAGAAACTCAAGAACACAAGTAAAAATCCCTACTATTTAAACAATAATGGCAATTTAAGATCATAGAGTTCCAGTGCGTAGGATTGAGTGGCATTTAGTGGCATAGTTGGAGATTGCAACATGAACAGCCCTTTCTAGAGCCAGTGGTTTGGTTTGTCCGTTCTGGGCTACTGTAGAAACATGGCGGATCAACATTGCAGACTCCATGGAAGGCAACCCGCAGCTTATATATAAAAGGCTCACTTCCTTGAAGGTAACATAACGATTCTCATTTTCAGATGATTATACACTAATGAAAACATCATTTCTGCCAACTGATCTTCCTAAATGTTACACACTGGACATGTATTCCTCCTGTACTCTAAGATTCATGGTAAACTAACTAACAGACTACATACAGAGAGCTTTATTTATCATTAGATTAAGAAGCGCACTGCGGTTTAACAACAACTGCCAACCAAGCAGGTTGAAATATCCCTTTTCTACTTTTTCTACTTTGTACTTGAGTTAACGTCAACTCAAGCAAGCAATCACCTTCACTGACTGTACCGCGGCCTATCTGCTATGCTGTCTGTGTGTGTGAGTGCTGAGCCCTGCCCTCTGTCCTGCAGAAGAGTACGCTAGTGCCACCATAAATGACCCTGCGCTCTGTATATCACATTATGACCATTATGATTAATGACCCTGTCTGCACTTGGTGCCCTATACACAGTGCATGATGTGTGTGTATGTATTGGCAGAGCTGGCTCCACGTGTGTGTAGTCAGTTAAACCATGTTAGTTTCTCTAGTCAGATAACATCTAACAGAGACTAAAGCACCAGTACTGTTGCTTCACCTTGTATCAGACACATGCCATCCAATAAGATTAGTATTTGACATTCATATGCATAGTATATAACAAAGTGACAAAAAGGAGCATGTTGAGCAATCTCTGGTGTGTCTGACCTCTGACATGTAGTCATCGATGCTGTCCTTGTACACCGGACGGATGTAGGCGTAGATGGGAATAGAGTAGGAGCTGTTTGGGAGCATTGACACCCTGATGGCCTCCTGGATGCGATGCCGGACGAACAGCTTTGCCTGCTGGGAGTCTCTGAGCACCAGCTCCAGGTAAATGGACGGATAGAGCGCTGTGGACTCTGTCCAGAGCCACAGGAGTTCATCGTTCCTGTTGTTTTCGATGGCAGGACACTCTCCAGTATAACCAGCCATGTCCTGGTTGTAGTCGTAGTTGTAGCAGTCGGGGTACAGGTAGTAACCCCAGAGTCTGTTGGGCCTCAGCTTCTTCCCAGTGCGGATAGATCGGAGAAAATACCTCTTGGCTGCACGTTCGAACACGATCTTTGCCCTTTCCTCTGCCTCGTCATCGGACAACGACACATTCCTCTTCTTGACTGTTTCGATAGAAATCTGTCGATAGATGTCCTTGCTTCCCCAATTTCGAACCCACTGTGGCCTCCACTCCTCAAAGTCAAGCACAGCAAGGCCCTGCTGGTCGTCAGGGATGTAGTACTCAATGTCTTGCTTAGCCAGGTCATGGTGTTCTTGCAGGTCTATGAGCTGTGGCAGGCCCTCGTCGTACATCTCGCCAGTGTCTTCGTCCACATAGGGGAAGATACCGAAGCGGTCAGTGTAGAATATGGAGATGCTCTGGTCGGTTGCTGTCTTCAGAGTGCTGCTGACAAAGTGGAAGTAGGAGAGGTCAAGTGGCATGCCGAAGCGGATATCGCACAGCTCGGTCGGGGCGTTCCACATGAACAGGAAGGGGTGGCCAGGATGGATGGGAGGGTCTGTCCTCGGTAAGGCCTGGAGAGAGCACGGCAGGGCCAACATTGTGATGAAGATGGAGAAGAAATGATGTTTGTCATCGATCAGTTTGACTTGGTTCATTTTGAAATGGTAATCTGAGGAAATAGAAACATATGTAAGAACAATTAGAAGAGTTCTTGATGTCTTCTCATCTTCTCAGATGTGCGGGGTTGTAGCATTAGCATTCAGGCTAACGATATAGAGAGGACAATGACCTCACACCTGTTATGCAGCTTACCTTGTTCAACAACAAGAAACAGAACAATAAACTGGTCTCTGTTCAAAGTCGCAGCAAATAAGGACAGCCGCAGGTTTAGGTGTATTTTTACAAATGTACATTTAAATGTTGCATTTTGGCATCACCGTGGCAACAACTGTACATGTATATGCAGCAAGTGATTGCTCCTCCAAACATTCTACATTTTTGTTTTAATATGTATTTTTTGTTGGACTTTGAGATGATCAAGCCAGTCAGACTGACCAGACCTGACCAGCCCACCACAAGAAGAAGAAAGGGAAGAGAGTCGAATAGGAGCCATGCTTGCCCAGCTTTTACTTAAGGCTGCTCCTGCCTAATGTCGGATGAAATAGGATTCAGGCTGGCCAAGCAGATGTGCCCACATCTCTATAGAGACCTGCTCCATCATCAACATCTTGGATCAAACCCTCGACGGGTGGACTCTGAGTTTACATCAATAATGCTCTGTGCTCAAATGCAGTCAGTGGATGGACACTGTTTCTTTTCATGTGAAGATGAAACCATATTATCATCACTGTCTTGTTGCTGCTGTTTACATTCCACCACAAGTAAATTCAAAAGATGCACATGTATATACTGATATACTGAATTATTTTATTTTATTTTATTTTATTTTATTTTAGCTACTGAGAAAAAAAACATTTTTGAGTAGAGGGGATCTTTATTTAGGCTAATGACCAATAGTATTGACGTATTCAGTTGTTAGTTTTGTCTGGTTACCTTTTACTACATTTTCTCAGTTTCACTGCTCAATTTCCCACCAGTTTTCAAATTCCCCAAAGTAGCCTAATATTTGGTCCATAACACACTTAGTTAACCACCACATATTTCTTTTTTTCCAGCTCAGCAGAACACTTCTGTTCAAGTTAAAACATGGAGTTGGAAAGTTTTGCATATAACAGCAGTGATACAGCACCACATGTCCTGACTTCATGGAAGATTTATGTGTTTTTATTAGACAAAGACTAAGGGCTGACTCAGTAATTGTTGAGGTATGAAACATCAGCAGCTTCAGTATTTCTTGCTCTCAGTTCATGGCAGCCACGCTCACTCACTTACTGAGACTGTGGGCCTATTAAGCTTTAAGAGCTCCAGAAGAGATTCTGTGTGGTGAAAGGCAGAAAACTCAAATAAAATTGAGAGAATTCTGTGTAGGAGTGACACCCTTTATGTTACCCAGAATCACATGAACCATTGTTAATATAAAAATATTCATTAGAACAGATTTACTCCACTCGAGTGCTCAACACCAGAGCCCATCAGGGGTATGTGCTCAGCCCCCTCCTGTTTACGTTGTACACCTATGACTGCATCCTCCGGGCATGAAGACAACTCAGTTGTGAAATGTGCAGATGACACCACTGTCGTCAGTTGCATTTCAAACATGCGATTCATATTGGGAGGAAATATATAATCTTGCAGAGTGGTGCACAGAAAACAACCTACTATGTCAGCAAAAACAAGGATTGTTGATTTTAGGAGAAAAGAAGCAAAGACACACACATCAGTGGAGCTGAGGTGGTGCACATTTCCTCACTGGTTAAGAAAGCTGAGAAATTACTACTATTTCTTAAGGAAACTATAGGAAGCATCGTGGCTGAAAGATCACAAACTGGCATGGGATGCGTACAGCCCAGGACAGGAGGACTGTGCAATGGGTGATTCAAATCGGCCAAAAAATCATTGGTACTCAGCTACCCAAAATCTTTTATTTTTATGTTTATTATTTAAATCTATACTTGAATTTAAATAATAAACATGGGATGGCAAGTTGGTGGCATAGAGAAATATATGCTGATTTAATCACTAACAGTCACACATGTCAATATTTGCTTGGAGAAGCCCCCAAATGAAGACATTTGAACTCAACAACTTTACGACATTGTAGCACATTAGTAAAGCATTAAATAGAAATATCGAATAATTAGAGATCAATAAATTGTTTCCAGATCTTCAGACGGACAAGTACATGTATTTTTTCATCGAACTTGAGCCTATCACTTAGTCTGTCTCTGTCTCAAACCTTACCAGATTCAATTACGTTTGTATGTATGTTAATTTCCAGACATGTTATTTTTTGCTTACACTGACTTATAAGACACAGTGACATTGCAAACACCATACTCACTTTTAAAAACATTGACTGATAGTTTTACACACACTACACAGTGTTAGCCTCAGTATCTTTACGAGGTCACAGGATCTGATGTGTAAGTACAGTATTCTTATCTCGAGGCAGGTTACAGCCTGACAGTTTTATGATTTCTGCTAGTTAAATTCTGAGTTAATAAATTAAATAACACTGCTGTCGCTTTATTTTCAAGGTAGAAACAATGTCACAGCTGTGAACTCGACCCCAGTAATGTTTATGTTATAAACCTTTGAACCCAAATGAGACGTCATTAAAAAGCACCAACCTGCTCTGGGGGTCCAACTTCCTGCTGTCCAAACTGCACACTCGGTGAGTTGCTAAACTATTACCTGTTAGTCATAAACACTAACCTTGCTCTCCTCTGTGAGTCTAAATAGCTCCTCTTTAAATAAGCGGTTGCAGGAGCTTCAATTACAGGCAGAACACTTGTGGAAACTTGTCAGAGGAGAATGATTTGTAGGCCTGAGGTGTTTTTTATTGGGATGTCCTGATGTGTTCCAGGCTGAGCCGAAGGAAATCTACCAGGTTTCATCATCAGAGTGATAAATCACATGAAGAACCAGCTTGGCTGATTGCATCACAGATCAACATCAACCTGTTCAAACTCACTTACTATCCACTGGTATTCAGTTGGGTTTTATTAACAAGTCTAACAAAGGGAGCTGGGAGAAAATCAATTCATTTTGATAAAGGCAAGGCAGTTAAAGCACGTTTTATACACAGGTAGATTCAACAGTAAAAAACAAGAAAGCTCAGAGTTAAAACAACAAACTTAAAATTTTAAATAATAGAATTATAAAAAGCATAATAAAGAAGGAGGAGATTAAAATAAAAGAATACAAAATAAATAGATAAATAGAAATAGTGAAAGCACAATAATAATAAGAAATATTTTTTAAAAAACATTTAGGTAAAAGCGCTTGAGAATAATACATTTTAATAATAATACATTAAAAATGAGGTTTATTTACTGTTATGTGATCAAAAAGGAGGAGGGGCGTGTCCTAAACTCACAGACGTCATTGGGCTTCTCTCAGGCCATGGCCACGTTATCTCCTCCACTGTTTGTGTTTTTTCCCCTGCCATCTGCGCTGATGTGCGTGGTACGCTGTTGTTACCACAGGTGTGTGTAGTCTACTGGTTTGCCTCCAGGGCTTTCTGACACAAATCATTAGCAATCTTTGTTGGAAGTATGGAGCATATGACTGGATAAATGAGTCTTGGATTATAGTTGCGTGAGTCTGGAGAGCGTGTTTTGGATTCATTCTGGGTTCACATGGAGGCATTGGCAGGAGAGAAAAAAAGTCTTCAGGAATTCAAGGCAACGCGAGGTGAGTCATTTATACAGGCCTACAAATCATTTTGGGAATGAAGTGCAGAAAGCGTCAGAGCATCTGCTCTGCCTCTGCGACCTGCATGTTTCTGTCACCTTTTTCCCCTGACACAGTTAGTGCTGTGGTTTGTGGTCATATTGAGGCTGGGTTTGTGAAGTCCTCTGAGTGTGATCCAAAGTGCAAATGTAAAATGTGTGAGAAAACAACAACAAAAGTGCTGCAGTTCTGAAAAGATGCTCTGGTCTACGAATATTGTTCTCCAGATTTAATAAAACATGTTTGTTTGACCCCAACAAATGTCACATCATCATGATTTTAATTGTTTTTTCAGTGAAAATTAAATTTGTTATGCAAAAATGATCATTCCCACACTAATTATGAATCATATCACAGTTGCAGTAACTGTCCAAATAATTGCAGTATGATTTTTTTTTTTACCCACATCATGAAACTGTTCCAAAATTCTAAATTTCCTGCCTATAATCCCACAAATAAGATGATAATTTATACCCACGATCAATACAAGTATTACACATCCACAATCCGCGAGAAATCCCACATGTTTTAAAACCCTTCATTTGTATTGAGTTAGGTTTTCTTGAAACAACAATCTTTAAAAAAGTCTTGTCAAAAACTTGCTTTGGGAATTTATTTACTTGTTTTGTTTTTTCTTCTTTTTACTTATAATCCTGATTTTTTATTAAACTTTTTCCTCAAGTTCCTTTGGCCGTTCGGGTTTTCAGTGTCTAATTATGTTGTCATGAACCAAAAAAATGCAAAAAAATTTTGCGAAAAAGCATTTTATAAGTAACGATTTTTAAGTTTTCAAGTTTCAAAAATAATCACATTTGTGTTCCTGATTTTTTAAAATAATAATTTTTTTCCATTTTACATTTTTCCTGTTTTTTAAAATAAAAACCCAGAAGATTTGGCTCATCAATTTTCAAAATTAAGAACAGTTTAGTTTTTTTTACTTTTGTAAATTTAAATTTTTTGTTTTCCAGCAGGGGCCGCAATTGGGACAAAATTTAAACCCAGTGGTTTTTTGGAAATTTTGTTGGGTTTTTGGGTGGGCAGAGTCTGGGTTGACAGCTCCCCTGCCGTTAGCATTGACCAGGTGAAAGTTTTTTTGTTTTTTCGAGCCCCAGGCGGTTCCATGTCTTTGCGGCGAAGGGGCGACCAATGGCCAACGTACCTTCCTCTCAGCCGCCAGAATTCTGAATTGACGGGTTTAGTTGGCCAGTATTTGGCCAGAAGTCGTAAATTTCCTTCCTGAATGCAAGCGCCCTTGCCCCCTTGCACACAAAACTGGCGCAGAGGCAATGGCGGCTGGCCGTCACGTTTGGCGATGTTTAATTGGGGTTTGAAGGTGGGATGTCAGGTTACTCAACGAAACCCAGAGAAACCGAAAAACAGCAGCCCTAGAGGGAGGAACGTGGGTTTGAGTAGACTCTTTGGTAAATGTTTTAGGAAGAATAAAAGGTCCTTCTTATCGGCTTTGAAGGGTCCAGTTGGTTAACATTAGAAAAATTAATGTGTCAGAAAATGATTAATCACTCTCCAGTCCCTCCAGGACGCAAAAGTAAGCAACAATTAAACAACAAAAAATTTCCACAATCCCCTTTTTGCAATTAACACAAATTCAACCAATCCTTGTGACCTTGCAATTTTGTCCAGTCACTGCAGCTTTTCTGCAGGTTTCCTGCACAAAACACTGAGTGTCATGTCTCCAAAATCACTTCCTATTTTCTAGTTGTAAAAATGCAGACCATGCAGACATGTGCATTGCAAACATTTCAAATGTACCCTGTCCAAACAGTGTGATTTTTTTTCACAAGGTGCCTTTGAATTATACAAAAAATAATAATATTGCAACTACTTTTGCAATTTTCACTTTCTCTCGCAGTTTCATTGCAAAGAAATGCCTAAAAATGTTTTATGCCGAAACAATTCCAAAAAAAGCAAGCAAGCTAAATCCTACACGATAGACGATATAGAAAACAAGACCTAGAGAAGAGACTGAAATATTTTTTGTCACATATTGAAATGTGAAATGTTCCGTCTGGACCAAAGTGGTGGGTGACCAGCTGATCAGCAGACAGGCTGATGTTGCAACTGCCACTAGCATGACTACAACCTTCTCCATAAATACAAAACTGTACCGTGTATATATATATATATGTTTTTTTCTTCTTTTTTTTCTGTTAGATTGTGCTACAAAAATAACAGAATACATCAAATAAGAATTAATACAAGAACAGAAAAGTCAAATGACTTTTGTCAGTTGAGATAACTAATGCTGTGTTGTTATAGCTGTCAGTTCCTCCTAAAAGAGGAAACAAAGGCAAATTTATTCTTAATATAAGTCATCTTGGTTACTGTTTTCAGACCTGTGAAGAGTATTACACATAAAAAAGTCTTCAAGTCTGTGTGATTATTTCCAGCTTCTCTCTCTCTCTTATACACAACATTTGTCTGACTCTCCCTCCACTGCAGCTCAAAACATTGGCAGAGAAAACAGAAAGAGGGAATATTCTGAAAAGACTAAAATCTCTTGCAGCATAGTTGTGTTAGCCTACATATTGGCTTGTTAATATTTGGAAAGACTTGGGAAAACAATCCTGTAATGACCAGTCCAACCAGTGAGTTACCTTGTTGTTGTAGTCTTTGGTTCCTCCCCACATTACGACCCCTGAAGCCCCCAGAGCTGCAGACTCTCCTATGGTGCTCACCAAGTCAGCCTGACGGAGGACAAACCACACAGGAGGTTTAATAGAATACTCCTACTAATATTTTTTTATATTAGTTTCATTTGTTTTAATAAAGTCTCTGTGAAAGTCAACATATAGAGACAACAAACTTGCTGTTACAGATAATCGATTTAATCACCAATGTCTTTTCCTTTTTTTTGTCAAAATGAGTTTAGTGTCACATAGTGATGCAGCTGGGAGCAGGAAGTGTTCTTTCGGGCTGGAATCCCATACAAGAGACAGATACAGATATAACACACTTCTTACTTAGACAGTATATTTCTGTGTATTTTTTGCCCAGTCAGCAATAGGGAACCCTGGCTGGGACAATTGTTAGGTACTATTTTAGGCAAAATACATTGCAAATATGATATGTTATCTTCATTAACATATTGTTGATTTACAGATAATAACCATAAATGGTCATTGTATTTCTTAATAAATATAATAATAATTGTACAAACAATAATCATCATGTATGATTTTTCTTTTTCTTTTTGCTGAAATCGGAGACATTTATCAAGATTACTCATAACATCCTACCCAGGCCTCTGAATTTACAGCAATTATAGGTCTGGTGTTATGTTTATTGACAGCCGTCTCTCTGTAGCAACCAAGCCGAGCCAACGTTTATTGTTTGTTTTCCAGGTATCCAAGCATCAGCATTGAAGAATCTTCAACCAGTGCCCAATACCAACTGTATTACTAACCTAAGGTTAGTGAAAAAGCATCTTAAGCTACTCTTAAGTAACTAAACTGGCTCACCTGGCTCAGGAACTTCTCGGTCTGGTCCCGGTACAGTGGCCTGGAGTAGACGTAGACAGGCATTGTGTATAGACGTTTAGGCAACATGGCAACCCTCAGCGCCTCCTGGACACGGTTGCGGACGTAGAGCATGGCCTTGGGGGAGTTCCTCAAGGTCTGGTGGAGGTAGATGGAGGGGAAGAGGGCGGTACTTCGCTCCCACAGCCACACCATCTGGTTGTTCTGCTTCTGGGTCTTGGTGGAGCACTTCCCCGTATAGCCAGGCTTGTCCCAGCCATAGTTGAAGCAATCAGGGAACAGATAGAAGCCCCAGCGGCGACTTGGACGTTCTCCGATGCCAAGGCTGATGGTCTTCTCCATGAAGCGCTGGCCGGCCTGCTGGAACTGGTTTTTTGCCAGGTTTGAAACTTTCTTTGATGATAAAAACGGGGCTATCTGCAGGGCGTGAGTGATCGACAACTTCTGATAAATACGTTTAGATCCCCAGTTCTGGTCCCATAGGGGGCGCCAGGACTCCCAGTCGATGACAGCCAGCCCAGGAGAGGAATCCTGGGAGATGAAGTGATGAATTTGACCACGGGCCTTGGCCAGATGCTCCGTCAGGTTCCCATTTTGGGGTACTCCGCCTCTGTAGCGCTTGCGTTTGCTGATGTCGACCTTAGGGTACAGGCCGAGGCGGTCTTCGTAGAAGATGGTTAGGAACTGCCCAGACACCGCAGCAGGGGTAGTCACAGCCTGGAAGGCTGCCGTGTCCAGTGGGATGTCGAGCAGTTGACACTGGTCAGTGGGGGCATTCCATATGGCCACAAAGGGATGGTCGTGGATCAGTGGCGGCTCAGTCGGCGGCAGTGCGAAGATGGTGGTGGTAGATCCGATGATACAGAGGGTGACGTAGGACAGGAAGGGCAGGGCCATCATGATAGCTCTGGACAAATGGAGGAAAGACAACAAATAAGTCTCAGTCCCAATTCAATCTCTGAAACACTCACCCTGCCTCCATTTTCACATGGAGGGGTTTTCATATCAATGGCCATCCCAAACCTGTGGAAAGGACGTGGACAATAAAACCCTCTGATAACTTTTAAAATATATAAAAAATCACCTTGGTCTACAATATAAACCCGTAGCTTCAATTTCACCTTTTCATGGTGGGTTTAAAATCACAGAATTTACTGGAACCATCACTTTGTCCATATAAATTTATTTGATTTGTGAATCATTAGTCTACAGGCTCATGTCAAACAGTGCAAAGGCTCCTTTTAGACTGAGCGACAACAACAATTTATTGTACGTCACACTGTGCGAGACGGGTCTAATAAATTCTGTTAGGCTGTTCCATATCAATTTGAGGCTGTCAGATGTGCAATGAATGCATGGTGAATTGTTGCACTATGGTGGAAGTAGTTTGCTACTTCTAAGCATTGAAAAACCTTAAAACAGTAAACCCTCATGTGTTTTTGTTACTAAACTTTCCATTCAAAAATGTAGTGCCACTCAGTGTCATTTCAAGTTGTGGATTTTAGCTGTCACCTTGTAAGAATTTGGTACTAAATTTTGCCTCAGGTTGACTTTGGTCCCCAAAGCTCAGCCATCAGCCATCAATGGTGTTTCACAGTGCGATCTGGGACCGCTGTTTCTGATTGATGACTGAAGATTCTCTCTCTCTGTTTCTCTCATGATTGTCAACTTTCCTCTCAGATAGCCCAAAATGAAACAGTGTATTGGGCCTAAAGATTGGTCTAATAAGATCTAAATTAATCTGTATCAGTCACAAACAATAACAGTTTGGAGGGATGTCCGATTGTTTGCCGTTTTTTTACCAATAGACACGATGTGATATGTCCGTGTTCACTTCTATGGGCATGTCCAATATGGCGGCTATAGACACTTCCTGCTGTGTTGTGGTTGGTTTGTAAACGTGGCTTACATAGAGAACATTTTGGTCCTACATTTCTAATGGTGTCACAATTTTGATGCAGCCTGTTTTTGGTCTCCATAGCTCTATATGTTCTTCATCAGTGTTTTACAGTGACATTAAAGATTTTACCTTGTTCCAAAAACTGTCGGCACATGCTGATTATTTTGTGGATGTTATGTTATGTTAAAACCTTGTTTATTTCCTTGTTTTGATATTTGTAGGATTAAAGAAAACATAAGGCATACTGAAAATAATAAGTTAGAAGATAATTGTTGTAATTGCAGTCTATAATTATAATATAATATAATATAATTCTATATATTATATAATTGTATTCTATTTTAGTGTGGCTTTTTCAACATCTGATTAAGGTTAGCTGGGACCCATTTACGTTTTTTCTTCTTTCTGTTGATCAATGAGCATTTTCCTGAACAAACAAACTATAACACGAAATAAAGAGAAATACATATTTCACTAAAGATTTCATGAACATAAACTAATCATAAAGTGTTTGTTTCTTATTTTCCAGAGACATTTTGTAGGGATGAGGTTTTCACTTGACAATCAAACGCAAATCACAGATTAGCTGTTATTAATGTGAAAGATTAACACAAAATCAGTCTGACAGTGAACTGTCTCTACAGAAGAAACTCAAAAACTGAGGACAAATCGTCCATATAATTGGTTCCACATCATTATATCCAGTAGTCTAATTTATTGTAGCAGATACAGTAAGTGAAATGCATATTTTAAATAGTTTTGCAGTGTTCTTATGTTTTTATGGAATAAAAGTGTTTTCAGTTCCTACCTGCTGCTCTCTTCAGTGACCTATGAAGGACTGTTTTCTGTTTCTAAACTTCTCTACGTCTCTGTTTTTTGCTGTTTCATTTGTCAGGAAACTGTTTCTTCACTCTGATTGATCGTTATCTGACTCCAACAACTTGCTCCAAACAATGTTAGAGCTGAAGTTGAAGTAAGTGTTGAAATAAAGACAGTTCATTGAATATTTTAGTTATTCAAGTTAACCATTAATTTCTTTATTTGAGTTTAAGATAATAGATAGCATCAAATATCAAAGTACATCTATGTTAACTGCACTAATACTTTAAATAAATAGATGGAT
>NW_023339762.1:5482914-5483660 GCF_004916995.1 Morone saxatilis | reverse complement strand
ACCGTTATCTCCCCCTTGCGCTTTCTTTATTCTTCTGATCGGATCCCCTTCCTCTGGAAATCTAACCGAGCTTCTCCAGAATCTTTTCAGGGGGAAAAAAAAGTTTTGGAGAACTTCCTCTCTCCTCCTCCTCCTCCTCCTCCTCCTCCTTCCACTTGATGCAGTTCCCTGAGCGGCCGCTGAGAGCTGGCACACAGCTGGATTTCCTCTTTCCTTTCTTTATGTAAAATAACTTACAATACACGTCTCTTTTCTTATTAAAAAGCAGTTAAAAATGATTTAATCAAGTCTGCTTGTATTTCTGGTCTTCTTTCTCTCATCAGGGTCATTATTTGATTGACCCAGGGGTCCCAGGGGTAGGCAACCTGCAGCTCTGAAGCCCCTCTCCAGTGCCTCCCTATGACCACAGCCATCTAAAGACATTCATGATTAATAGTTGTGCTATTTATGACATTCCGTCAAAGGGCGGGCCCGTGGTGTGGCGTCCAATTTCAAGGCATGAAAATGGAAGTTGTCATAACTTCAGCGTACAAAATCCAATCTTAACGAAACTTCACACGTCGGATAAGAGTCCCACCCTGAACACGTCTATGTGATAATATTCAGTAATAGTGAGAGTGCCACCTAGTGGTGAAAGGAAATTATAACGTTATAGCAGCTGATTAAGAGTCAATTATTATTAGAAAGTCTTATTGCAGTGGGGAGGAACGATTTTCTATATCGTTCCTTAGAGCAGCGGGGATGAA
>NW_023339762.1:5481256-5482889 GCF_004916995.1 Morone saxatilis | reverse complement strand
ACCCCAGGACACCGCAGCAAAGAAGATGGTGCTCGCCACAACAGACTGATAGAACATCTGTAGCATCCTGTTGCAGACATTAAAGGACCTGAGCCTCCTCAGGAAGTAAAGCCCTTCTTATAAACGGCCTCTGTATTTGTGGACCAGTCCAGTTTATTGTCCAGTGTGACACCCAGGTACTTGTAGTTTGTTACTATGTCCACATCTGTCCCACCGATGCTGACAGGAGAGGGCAGGGGCTTGTTCCTCCTGAAGTCCACCACCATCTCCTTTGTCTTTGCCACGTTCAGCTGCAGGTGGTTCTCCCCACACCACTTCACAAAGCGATCAACCAGGCACTGTACTCAGGCCTCCCCTCGTTGCCCCTCCGAGGACACCCTACAATAGCCGTGTCATCAGAGTATTTTTGCAGATGACACGACTCAGGGCCAGTACTTGAAAGTCTGCACTGTAGTGGTGGTGAAGAGGAGGAGGGGAGACAGTACAGTTCCCTGGGGGCCCCGATGTTTACTAATCAGACGGTCAGACACACACAGTTCTTTAATCTCACAAACTGCGTCTTGCCCGTCAGATTAGTCTATCGACCCACAATGGATGTATTAGGGGGAGCACCCCTCCTGGTGCGTGTTCTTCCAGGTTTGGGCCTTCAGCAGTCTGGGCTGGGCATGGTGTTGAAGCGCGCTGGAGAAAGTCGAAAGAACAGTGCGGACGCTTGGAGGTGTAGGGGTCTGGTCCGGAGGCGAAGGAATTACGGGCCTTTCTGCACAGGGTAGGTGATGTGGCCATCATTGCAAGCCCCCAGCATGGAGGTTGATATGCGAACTGCAGGGGGTCTTGCGATGCGCACACTAATGGTCTGAGGTGTGCCAGGACCAGTCTCTCCATGACCTTCATGATGTGAGAGGTCAGTGCTACCGGCCTGTAGTCCTCCAGTGCCACAGGACGTCCTTTTTTGGGCACTGGGACCAGGCAGTATTTAGTAAAAAGGTTTTGCACTTTTAAATTATAACAAGCTGCATTTAGGTGTTTTCTTGCACATCTCTGCCACCAGTCACAAAAACATTTAAAATGTATGCCTCACAGCAGCAGAGCATTAGAGGGTTCAACTGTTCTGTACAGTACACCGTTTGTTAAAGGGGACAGTGAACTGTACAAAAATGTACAACAATGCACAAAAAAACATGGGTTATGGTTAAGCATTATGTTATCAATGCATATTTCTTTTGGTTGAACATTATTTGATTCTTTCTATTGTGTTAAGATCTACTAAGTTCCACACAATTTTTGGGTGAATTGCTGAGATAACAGTTTTGATAAACAGAGCGTCATCAACTAAAATGTGTCTTTCTTTCACTTCTGTATTTCTATATTGCAGTGTTTTTGTTAAAGTGTGGAGAGGGCCGAAGGTAGTTTTTATATAATACCCTGTTTCTGAGAAGAAAATTTAGTGGAAAATCTTTTTGTTTTTCGGATAAAGCTTCAGTGTATTCTTCAGGTAGAAGTCCCAATGTAGTGTAGTTGTTCAGTTTGGCCTGTATCAAGACCTGGTGGAGCCGACCTCTGGGCTTTATTCTGCTGCTGATGGTGAAAGAAGTGTTTTAGCCAGTTTGATTTATGTATTCATGATTGCTGC
>NW_023339762.1:5466567-5481192 GCF_004916995.1 Morone saxatilis | reverse complement strand
TATTTGGGCTTGGGCATAACTTCCACCAGTATTGCCTCATATCACAAACTGATGTTGTCAGAGTTGTTGATCCACACTAGTGACTCACCAATGACTTTTGTTCACCCTTGTTCTGAAACATCTGTAGTTTACATGACTGAACTTAGAATAGGTGAACAGGGAAATATCTTTAAAGAACATTTAATTTGTCCAAGACAAATTATATGTCAAATGACTGCCCTGTCGTCCAGTATTTGTGTTTGACTTGTGCTCCACAGATCAAACACTCAGGTTTTTTGAATGTTTGATATTTTTCATGAGTCATCGTCGGTGAGAAAGTACAGAATGTTATCTTTTTGTCTACACCTCTTCCTCTTTTCAGTCTTCAGTATTTGGACAGAAACCAGCCAGTAGATGATTCAGGTTTCTAGGCTTGGATGTGAAAACACTAGTGAGTGACATTTTACTGACATTTTACTGCAGCCACACTAGCACCATTGCAAGGCTGTAACACTCATCAGACGTGGCATGCACAAGTTGCACAAAATGGAAGTTTTTCTGATTGTCCAACAAGGCTGCCGAAGAAATGTGTGCACAGAAGAAACGTGTACTGAAGGAAATTCTTTATTTGCAGTGCAATTACATTCAAATAACATTTTTCATGTGTTGCATAGTCCTTGCATATTTGGTTTACAATCTTAAGAGACAAAACACCGTGCACTGCAGTAAGTGCCGCTACTGCAACATGCTGAGTGAAGTGAAGCTCTTCAGAACTGAACTTCACCTGAAAGCTTGCTCGAGATGAAAGTACTGATTCATTTCAAACCAGGATCAGGGTTACAGAGACTTGTAACATGCTACATGTTTAACTTAAAATACCATAAAGTTAGAGAAACTCTACCTATAGACCATTAGACATCTTTGGGATGACCCACCCAACGCAAACCAGGTCTCAGGCCTACCTCTTCACTGGATTTGGTTTAGCTTAAAATGCTCCAGGTCTCTGACCAATGATACACTTGGACTGGACCCCAGGACACTCTGTTAGCAACAAATTATAAGTCAGTTTCACAAGAGGCCTTTTTTTTAAAAGTGACTAAGCTCTTCATGTGCAGTAAAATAGAAACACAATGCTGCTGTTCATTTACTTTAAAGATATGTTCATACTGAACATATAGTGTATTTTCTGAGAGATGCAATTATGAAAAGACATGAGTGGAAATGTAGTTGCTCAAGGCACAAAGTGTGCTGAGTTGAAGAGGCTAGTTGAAAATATTTCAACTGGAGTGGGAAAAACTGCAACTACATGCCATTTGCCTTTGCCCTCCAAAACTACCGATATGACCTTTTTCTGGTTTACAGCCTTATTTGGAGGACAGAATTGTTTGTCACTGTCTTCCAAAATTATTACAGGTAATTCATGTGAGTGTTTTCTGCTCTGCCACTTCTATGGTTCAGGTCACTATAACTGCTTGATTAAGGTGAGGAAAAGATTGCGGTCATGGTTATTGGTCCTCCAAAACATAGGTCCAGAGGGATTATGCCATTGATGGGGGGAGGAAGTTAATAGAGTGTCCTAGCAATGTAGACAGGAATACAAACTACTAGACGAATGAAAGTTTAAAAATCTACAGATTTATGAAAACTGAGTAAACTTCATCTGATAATGAGGGTTGAAAGCTCCTAAATAAACAAGGAACATGGACTTCAAGTGGAGAACTTTAGCATCCTAGATAGCTGTTCTCTGGGGGTTAATGGTCCAGGTAAAAAAAAAATCTAGACAGAAAAAGAGAATGGGCATCAACAAACTGGTAAGAACAGTTTTTCTAACCTCAGATCGGTTCAGGTTTGGGTCCATGTCAAGTTTAAAAAGACCATCTTGGGTTTTTCCATGTCAAGTACAAACGATTTGACTCAAATTCCCTTTAACCTACATTCAGTTTTTAGTCCAAACTTTGGAAAGCAGTAGGCACTGAAGAACCAATGGACCAGAGAGAACCACTGAGTCATGTATTCAGATTTAGTATGTGCCATCTTTTATATCTTGTTCAGTGTATCATCATACCTACAGTAATGTTCATCAGTGACATAACTGCTTCCACAAGATGAGATATCACACATTTGATTTGATTCCTCTAAACTGAGATATAGTAACATCATCGTCTACATACAGTAATCATTGAAAAACAAACCTGATCCTCTATTCTTATACTTACATCCATATAGAAAAGACAGAGATACATAATATTTTGAAATTAATAGCACCTAAAACATGAGCACGCCACGTCCCAAAAGGGTCAAATATGAGGCGTTTCCTTACAAGCTGTACTTCAAGAATATGTAAGCAACAGTACAAAAAATATGTATATGTAATATGTACAATGTATAACGTCAAGTAAAATAACAGCTTATTGTTAAAGTTTCATGCCATTAGAAATAAACAAATATTCTTAAAGGATGTCTTTAAAACAGCCCTGTCTCCTAGAACTAGGATTTATATACAACTAATTTGCAACAGCAAGATATAGTACCAAATTAGGTTTTCTAATAACATAATGAGGAAATGTTAATTATCATACCTGGCAAAATAAAATAAAAACGTTGAACTTATCAGTGAAGTGTTCACTGACAATGTATTTCATTGATTTCTGCTAAAATAGGCAACCTAGGAAAACTGTCCATTTGACTAAAATCATAATCTTTCCCTTACCTCAGCTAAGTCTGGACATGAACCCCAGAACTGTGGTGTGATAGTCCTGCACTTTGTACGTCCACAGTCCACCCCAACCACGTGCTTTATGACTCCACCTTGCCACATAAATGTGGTGTTTCAAATTTTTTTTATCTCTGAACATAATACAGGCAGGTATTGGTTGTTACCACAATGTAATTCTTAAAACAATTTCCGAATGTAGAAACATAATTCATAGGAGACAGGATTGCTTCAAAAACACCAGACCAAGCATCAAATGTTAGTGATTATTTTCCTACATATGGTTGTGTGGTAGTATTAGCACCCTTTGGTTTTCATTGAAAGGCTTGGTTATTGTGTTTCCACAAAACAAACTGGAGGATCATTCCGCAGCAAGCCACATTTTACTGCAATTCTTTTTAACTGTAAAAAGTAAAAATGTGCAGTCTGATCCTCGTTCTGCAGTGACACTGGATGATCATCTTTTCAAACCTTTCCTTTCCTTTCCTTTCCTACATTTACTAATTAACATTCTTGGAAGAACTGCAGTTGTTGGCACAAAAGGAAGTGCATGTTTTTGCTGTAGTCAAATACAGCTCAGTTGAACTGTAGAATTAACCAAACCTTTATACCAACAGGCCAAACCCTGGTGTCATATAAATTGCCATTACACTCCTTTTAAAAAGGTGTTTTTAGACATCTTACTTTTCAACACAGCAGCTGTCAGAGAAAAATACTTTGTTTTCAATTCACATTTCACCATAAATGTAAACGCCCTCAGCTGAGTGTGTGATCATTGTGGCGATCAGCTTAACTTCCTCTAATGGCCATGAGCAAAACTTACACCAATCAGCCATAACATTATGAGCATTGACAGGTGAAGTGAATAACACTCATTATCTGGTTATCATGGCTCTTGTCAGTGGGTGGATTATATTAGGCAGCAAGTGTTTGTCCTCCACTTGATGTGTTAGAAGCAGGAAAAATGGGCAGTGTGAGGATTTGAGCGACTTTGACAAGAACCAAATTGTGATGGTTAGACGACAGACGTCCTTAGTTCAAATTCAGCCAAAGACCAGTTCATCTTCTTCTTAAATCTAAGACATCATGCTGTCTGTGTGTTAAAAAAAGTAACATCTGCACACAGCTGTGTTGAAACCTATTTTTTGCAGACTGCGTCATACAGCCATCTTTACCAACAATAAGTTCAACAGGATCATCAACAACATCAGCTGAAGGCTGTAGCCGGTCAGTGGTGCCATACTCTCCCCTCCCTCCCACCGTTCACCCTGCTCGTCTTCCCACTCCGTTCTCCGCCTCTCCTGCTCATCATCCTCCTCCTCCCTCCACGGCCTGTCATCCTCCCTTACTATGTTGATGCTGTCGCAGCGCTCGCCCTCATGGCCTTCGTAACAGTGGCAGCGAAACCTCTCAGTCAGCAGCTGCAGCTCATGCTGTGAGTGCCACCCAGTAACGACAAAGTTCCCATCAACAGAAAGCCGGATGCGGTAGCTTTTGGCACTCAGGTGGAGGTAATGGTGGGCGAGGGGGTCTCTACGGACACAGCGGCCATTCCCCTGGCACAGGAAGTCGCTACAGACTTCAGCAGCTCGCGTCACATTCGTGATGTACTGGCCCAGGCGGTGTCTCAGGAAGGATTTCACCTTGGTGCAGTTGTGCTGTGGAAACAAAACAACACATCTACATTTTCAAGCAATGTCTCACAAGGTATAATGTAGATAGGATTTTTTTTTATTGCAAAATGAGAAACCAGTAATATATGTATATGTATGGTATGTATATACCACCATCCATTGGGTTCTTGTGTGTTCTTTCATTTTGTAGAGACATTTCTTTATCGAGGGTCACTCTACGTAGATATGTTGCATTTTAGTTTGTTTTTCCATGTATCTCCCATAGGCTTCAATAGGTCTACACTAAGCAGGGCATTAGAACATTGTCTTTTATAGTTTCCTTGATTGTCAGATAGATTACAGCCCTTCTTGTTCTTTAGGACCATTAGGAATTCTCAAGCAGACGCTGGTGAGATTTTCTTAATTTCACATTCAGAATCACAACCTGAACACTACAGTCAAACAGAGACAGAATTTAACTTAGAGAAAGTGAGTCGGCCTAACTACCACAACATGAAAAATATTGAAGTTATTCACCCTCTAACAATTGTCCTCCACAGAGAACCCCCAAAAAAAACAAAAATGGAGGTGACACAGGTGAACAGTCTAACAAAATATCTGGAGACTTTTATTGTGAATAACGTAAAGGAAATGAAATGTGTTCATCACCGGAAAGAGCATAGTTGGCGTTTATTCTTCAATAAAAAATTAATCTGTTTGGGTACATACTGCAGGGAGGAAGGTGGGTTTATTTGTGCTTTAGAACATAACCACCGCCAAAAAATCTGAAAATAATGTTTGGATTGACTGCTTTTCATTCAAGTGACCATGGACAAACTAAGTCGAGCCAAGCTATCATGTGTATGGAAAACGGTTATGCCTTGGCTGGTCAATTGCTTCCAAGGCTGGCTACTAGCACACCGAGCCAAATAAGGCATATTACCACCACCAACTGTAAACTAATTTGATTTGATTTGTTGCAGATTGCAACTCTCTCTCGCTTTACCCTCCCTTTCCAAGCATGAAAGAGAAGCTACGGTGGCCTCCAAACAACTAACAAACACCTCTATCTATCTTTCTAGCCAGTGTTTGTCCGTTTTGGTTTACCATAGAAACTCCATGGAAGGCGACCCATGGAGTCTATAGATATAAAATGCTCATTTTAAGATAATAAAAACATTCAGGTGATTATGCACTAATAAAAACATAGTTTTATTATTATGTTAAATGTCTGCCAATAGACTCTCCTATATGTTACACACTGGACCTTTTAAGAGTTAAGGTGGGCAAAGCAGAGGGAAACAGATGCACACAAAACATTTTTTGAAAAGCAACTGCAAATTCACTCAAGGCCACTCCCTGAAATTCTGGTGACTGTCAGATGCTGTTTGGATGTAGACGGGATCACTACAGGCCATAAAAACATGCATTATAGTTTTCAAAATGACAGCGACACACAGCGACCACATGATGTCAACTTTCTATTGTCTGACTATATTTACAGCTGTGGTTTGTTCGGAGTCCAAAACAAATCGAGAAGCTTGAGGAAAGAGTGTTTTTCACATGAAAGTACACAGTCAGACTGTTTCAACAACACAAATTAGAACAAAAAGCCTATGACCTGTATTTAAATATTCTTTGTGTATCAGTGAATCATTAGCTGATAGACAAAGTCAGAGGATCCTTTCCCTCTGTGAGCCAACAGGTCGGTTTTACAGAAACAGTCTGTAAAGATTTAAGGGTCTTTTTCGCAAAGCCAAAAGGACACCCACCCTGGACGAGGTCAGGTTCAGGTCTCCCCAAATGACAAATCCTGCAGCTCCCAGTGCAGCACTCTCCCCGATGGTGTGGATCAAGTCTTTCTGTAGGAAACACACAGGTACAGAAGTCACATCACAGGTCTGTCTCTGTCACTGACCCACATATAAATATAAAAATTATTTTAATTAACCAAAAAGCATTTGAGTTAAATGATCAAACAAAACAAAAATGCCCCGATTTTGAGAATGGATCTCTTCTATCACATGGCATAACTGACAATCATATATTTTATTCAATTAAAAAGTAATTCATTCATTAAGACATAACTATTTATCATTTGTGCAAAAACTCTTCAAATCCATGACTTCCTCTGCACACCACACAACTATTATGTAGTTTTCCTAAAAACAAGTAGTGCTACTTTTATATACATTATTATATACTTTGTTCTATTTTATTTACTGTTTTGTTAATTTAATTTAAAATATGTGTTAATACATTTTCTGTGTGTGTAGCATGGAGAGAGCTTTAACTGCATTTCATTATGCAATCCTGTATTGTATAAGGATTATAAAGCTGAAGCTTAGGCAAATAGATGCAGTTAATGTGACAAGAGAGAATAATTATGTTGACCAAAGAGCCACAAAATGGCGCTTCTGATTCTGTTCGAGATCAAGTGAAGAAGAACTGAAGTATTTCTCAGGCTAAAAACACACAGATATTTCAAAGGTTATTTCTAAAACTCCTCAATGAATCTGTAGGCATGTAGACAGGGCCGGCTCTAGGCATAGGCGATATAGGCGGTCGCCTAAAGCGCCATCTGCTGGAGGGGCGCCGCCAGTCACCCCCGAGGGAGAAAAAAAACAACAAAAAAAACAATAATAATTTTCGATGCCCACTGGCGCCTGTTATTTGTCTACATGATATAGACATGATGTAGACAAATAACTGTATTAGGTAGAGCAAGGAAACCACAACACTGGTGACTCTGAGCTGCTGTTCTATGGATGTCCACTAGATGGAAGAAGTCAATAAATGCAGACCTTCAGTCAGTGCAAACAGCCGGTGTTGTGAAAAACGGGACATCTTTATGTCAGAGATTCCTATTATATATTGTAGTGTCTTTGATAAACATCTGTGTATAAGTTCCATTAGTTTGATACTATGGCTTATGCAGCAGTAACAGTGGTGGAAAGTAACTATAAAATATAAAATATTATTGTATTATTATTTTACTACAGTCAAGTATTTCTTTTGCAGTCAGAAAAAAGTAAATCAGTGTATTTTTGTATTATTTCACAAATGTTTTATTATTTTTCTTCCATGTTATCTTTCTGAGGATAAATTATTTACAACTATTTGACTACATCGGTCCCTGTCTTTACTGTACTGTTTGAAATGAATAAGTCATAATAAAAGTGATAAATTACTATTAATTACAATTTAACCCAGGTGACATAAGGTTGTCCATCTTGACGTTTCTTTTATTGTGCAGGTTGTCACAGAAAAAACTTGGTGTGGGTCAGTGAATAGCTGCAATTTAACCATGTAAATGTCAAACGAATGTGGGAAAAGAGTTGAATGTTTCCACCTTACGTCAGTTATATATATAGTAAAGATTTTAAGGTGCTGATAATATTGAACCATAATGTTATCTGCTTTTTTGTGACAATGTTCTTGTCAGTGTCCAAAACAACTCATATAACCTTTATACATATGTAAAGTATACGCTTTTTATGATCTGTCACCTGGTTTGGGCACCTAAAGCTACTTGGTTAAGGTTAGGGAAAGATTGTGGTTGTCATTCAGGCTTCCACATTTAACATAATGTAACTATAACAAGCTACAGGACTGTCCAATAACTGTCCAACCAGATAAACGTTGTTCTTACTGCCGTGAGGAAGGTCAGTGCCTCGTCTCTGTAGCCCAGCCTCAGGTACACATAGGTGGGGAGGTCATACTCTTTGGAGGTCAGGGAGGCAACCCGTAGTGACTCTCGGATTCTGTGCTGGGAGAAGTGCAGGTTGCTGATGCTGTTGGTGTGACTTTTCCTGATTGCCACAGAGGGGAAGAGTGCTGTGCTGCTGTTCCACAGCCACACCAGCTCTTCGTTCCTCAGCCTCTCGAGCAGAGGGCAGAAGCCTGTGTAGTTCTGCTCATGCAGGTTGTAGTTGTGGCAGTCAGGGTAGAGGTAGAAACCCCAGAGAGCATTGGGGCGAAGGCGTATCCCCAGCTGGATAGTCCTCTGCATGAATGCCTTGGCACTCTTCTCAAACCTCCGCCGTGCCAGCTCCTCCACCTGTGCCTCTGTCACATTGATATACGCCTTGGCGGTCAGCTCCTTCGACTTGCGGCGGTAGATGTCTTTTTTGTGCCAGTTACGGTTCCACTGAGGCCGCCAGAACTCCCAGTCAATGACAGCCAGGCCACGGAAGTCCTCTGCAGGGATGAAGTGGTTGATGTCCTGATAGGCCTTGAACAGATGCAGGTCCAGGCTGCAGTTCTGAGGCAGGCCGCCGTGCACAGGAACGCCCTGCGGCGTGTAGTGGGGGTAGTAGCCCAGCCGGTTGGCATAGAAGATGGTGACATTCTGGCCCGTCCAATCAGCACGCGGGCTCCCGTGGATGTGGAAGAGGTGGTCGATGTTGGTGGTAACATTGTACTTAATGATGCACATGTCCAGCGGGGCATTCCAGGCTGCGATGAAGGGCTTCCGGCCAATCAAGGGCAGCTTGGCGGGTTTCTGACCAAAGGCGGCATGGAAGAGCAGGAGCAGCCAGGAGCAGGTGAGGGCAACAGGTACAACGTGGTGGGAGGAGGATGTCCCGCCCACTGGCACTACAGGCATCCTGGGGTTCAGAAGGAGCAGCTGTCAATCATCCTGAAAAGGGAGAGAGGAAAGAGAAAAAAACTGAAATATTGATTATTCGTCCAATTTTTTCTAGCACGGCCATTTTTAATCTTCAAGATTCACATGATCGCAGGTGTGTTGCACAATTTTGCATTAAAGAGGGGTGCCCAGGTAACTCACTGGGTAGAGCGCGTATCAGGTTTAATCCGGCCCAAGGCCCTTTGCTGCATGTCATCCCCTCTCTCCCCTGCCTTTTCTGTCTCTCCACTTTCCTGTCAAATAAAGCAAAACCCCCAAAAATACTTTAAATAGAATTTGCATGAAAGGATAGGTGTTGGATTAGGGTTTAGTTTGGCATACTGAATAAGTCTTTTGAAGAGGAAGCCCCAAGTGAATCACATTCAAATGGTGACATTTGGGGAGGCCCAGCAATGCATTAAACAGCATTTCCATTTGTACACCTTTTTAGCAAATTCCTTAAATTTAATCAAAAGAAAGTTAAGATGTGACAAGATGAATAGGAGTAATGGTGATACATTAGGTCATGAAGTAGACATGAGTGTGAGTGTTCATCTGTGTAAGAGGAATCAGGTAGAACAACATCAAGGAAAAAATCTATTTTTGTCAGCCACCATCCCATCTTCTCTATTTACAAACAACATATTTACAATATATACCGACAGGACAGATTACTGTGAGACATAATGTGACTATAAAGAGCATGGTCTTCCACAGTAGTTGTTTGGGAATGTTAGACAGTGCCTCTCTAGCGCCACCATCAGAAGAAAATGTTATCCTTACACACAAGATATCAGTGGATAGAATTTCATAAAACTCTCAGAATATTTCATGCAATCTGTTTATTATTGTGTAATGAACATTGCCGCGTAAGTCAGTAGTAAGGCTTAAGACTCTTTTTAAAGAATATTCCAAAACTAGAATTCAATAAACAAGTAAATATTGAGCAATCTCCTGGGATGTTGGATGTATACCAAGTGGCTGACGCTGGGTCCCGACCCCACTGTTAAGACACTCTGGCGTCATGTCTCCAGCGGAGATGCTGACAGACTGACCAGAAAAAGCAACAGAGACACAAAACCTAATTAACAGTGTAAAATGTGTGTCAGCCCATCTGCGGAACTCTCTTCAACTTCATCTGACCTTCTGACTGTTTTTATATTGTTCTCATTCAATGAGTTTATGGAAGTTACAGCTGGATGAGCTCAACAGTTACTCTGAATTTACTCCAAACTGGTCATCTGCAGCGTCGGTCATATAAATAAATGTCTGCTTAACTATTCTCTCTGTTTGTGAGTGTTTAAATGTTTGAGTTACAGCACAATAGCAGATCATGAAAGCTTTAACATTCGCTTGTTCATGTGATTTTATGAGCCAATACTTTTTCCATGTTTAAGGCTGAAAACATCTGGGACGTATTCGTATTGTAAAGCCTCATTTACTTTCCAGCTCTTGAAACTTAATTTAAAAATCCTTGGAGAAGGCGCCCATATGGCTCACTTGGCAGAGCTGGCGCCCCATGTACCAAGGCTGAGTTCTTACTGCAGCATCCCAGGGCTCGACTCTGACCTGTGGCCCTTTGCTGTGTGTCATCCCCTCTAGTTCTTCCCCTTTCCTGTTGCTCTATAGCTGTCACTATCAATCGAAGGCAATAAAAGGTCAAAAAAAAAAATCCCAATACTTTTCAGAGAATTCAGAGATACAATAGCCTATGATGTACTGTTTTTAAACCACCACCACCAGGACAAATCTTTCGCTTTTACACAGAAAAATATTAAAAATACTGATCAGTGTGCCATTCAATTTCACATCCCTGCTCCCCAATTAATGAACCTTTTACATTTAAATGACCCAATGATCTTTCCACTTGTGTCACCCTCAGGAAAACTCATAACTCTCAAACTCACATTCATAGTAGTTCGTACTTTCAGACCTCTAAATCACTGCACACATACATAGCGTCTTTAATAGGTCTGGTGTTGTGCTCATTGACAGCTGTGTTTCCTGGTTGTATAAAATGTCAACGAATCAGGGATATAGAGGCATTTTATTTTCATCTACTGACTGTTGCTGTCCTCTGAGACAATTAGTTCTTATTTCCTCATTTCCATGGCACCCAAAAGGTCAGAGGTCACAGAGTGGAAGTCAGTTGACACCTAGGTATTCGAAGGAGGACTTTAGCTGGATAGACCACGGCTGCTTTCCTATCCACATCTAGTCATCTTCTGACCAGAGCTGAAGCCTCAGGCCATAATGACAGGCTTCCCTTCCAAACGTCTCAGTATTTGCTGTGTCTCTGCGTCCAATGTACAGCCGAGTGATCCAAACATTCAGTCAAAGAGCAAAGAAGGACCAATCAGATGTCTGAATTTTGGACTTAAGTCATTTCAGTCTAGGTTCTTTCTGTGTCATTCAGTACAATTCAAAGGTTAATTTAATATCTTACCAGCAATGTGAACACATTTTGACCTGATTGGTTGAAATTCATAAAGGTTTTTCACTTCTTTAAATATAATTTATCTAAAAGTAACTTTGAAAGAATAAGAATACTTAAGTAAAAGTACAAAATATTCTTCTCAAAAACGACTCAGTGTATTAGTTACTTATTGTTGATGTTTAATGCATTATCAATAGCAGGTACTCAATCAAAAGGGGAGATTCGTGTAGAAAATGCTTACAGCAAAGCACATTTCTCTGATAAATGATGAAAAGGTTTAAATACAGATATGATAAAGCAGGAATCTTGTTTTTTAAAAGCATACTAAAACTGTTTTGTAATTTGTAGTGTAATTGATATAAATCGCAATGCACTGCAAACAGACAGTCAGGCGAGGGTCTACTCTTTCTCCATTTGGTTTCTCTTTTTTCCATATTTCAGTCCTTGAATTACTCCCAACTTCTGCACTGTTCTGGTCAGTTACCTCTCCAAACCTGTATTGGCTGCAGAGTTGTTGTTTTTTGCTTGGAAAAGGTAGAACAGACGCAAAACTAATCACTGCACATTGTGAGCCGGCCAAGGAACTCTGCGCTGCAGTGCACTCGGTCTGAACAGCCCAGTGGGTAACATGGGCAGCTTGCAGCACTTTGGGGCACTTCTGCCGCCTGTGTGTCCTTGGCGATTGTCTACAAGTTTGGATATAATTCAAATTGTTGGCCAATCGGTAGCACATTAGGATTTTAAAAGCAGCAAAGTAGATTACATAGAGTAATGCATACTTAAAGGTCTAAGTGTATAACATTGAGGTGGATCTATATTGTATTTTACACTTCCTTTGCTGAACATACGACCTCATCAGTTTAATTCAATACGTCAGTATTGTATAATCTGTAGGTCATAATGACAGCAGTACAGATGAAAATCCTCTTTTTCAAAAAGATATAATTTCATGTTCACTTAAACACAATATTTAGTACTAATATTCTTTAGAAATCCTATAAAGCATTTTAATTTTGTTCTTATAACTTTATGGGAGTTTTTTGTTTACTATCTGAGTTATCAGTTTTAAATCGAAGTCTTTTCCTTTCTTTGTGTTACTGCCAGTTTTTCCTTTGGAAATATTTTGACTGCTTCACTTAGCCAAAACAGATAATTTTTCAAAGCCAACTGCAACATTACAGTAAATATATGGATGTACCGCTGGATAATGGTTCTCAGTTTTAGTAGAAATTACTTCCATCTGAATCCTGGCAGAGAGCAGAGCAGACATGTTTTGATGATAGACAAAAATTTGATTTTTCTCTTTGTAGGTTTTCTGTTCAAACTTGAAATCTCTGAGCCCTACTCAAAGCTGATCCTGGTTAAGCAACATCAAGGTGTGACAGATCTCTATCCTGCTACACTGGCTCTGTGTAGAACATCATGGATCACTGTTTACAGATGGGTATCTTAATATGTAACACTGGTTGCTTTTCAGTCACCATCTCACAAATGTTAGTTCACAGAACATGCTTCAGGTTTGATAAATACATACCCATTTAAAGTTTTACATTCAGAGTTGTATGTGTTGAATTTAAATGGAAGATGTTCAGCATGAGGAGGATGACAGAAAAATGTCTGTCTACAACTGTCCTTCTGAAGAAGACTTTCATAACCACAAGCAGGGCTGCCACTAGCGATTATTTGTATTATTGCTTATTTTCTGATCATTTTCTTTATTAATAAATTAATAGTTTTATCTGTAAAATGTCAGAAAATATAGAAAATTACCCATGATAACTTTCCACTGCCTAAAGCCATGTCTACAAATTGCTCGATTTATTTGACCAAAAGTCCATTGTGGACTGAAACAGTTAAATAATTGCAGATGAATTTCCTGTTTAATTGATTAATCATTTCAGAGGTTGCTTGTCAGGAAAATGTATCGAAGTGCTTGAACAAACAACCAATGCCATGGGAGTTTCAGGTGAGGAAAGTCTGCTGGTGGGGATTTAAAACAAGTCTCAAACTGTAGATGCTCTGGTCAGAGGAGCGTGAGTCCATTTGGTTATCATAGGCACCAACAAAACCTACCATATGACCACAGTCTGGCCTCACCTGGAAGGCTGAACTGGATCAAGCTTTTATGTGCTCTAGTTGATTGTTCTTATCAAAATTAAAGACGGTTGGGAGCAAGTTTAGATTGAACGCATTGGAGTTCATGTTTAAAGTTTGGCTTTGCGTCAAAGGGAATTATTTATCCAGAGGAGCTTGGAGCCGCGGGCTGGTCTGGCATCGATTAAGATAAGAGTTTGTTGATGTCTGTGGTCCTAGTGGAATGGCTCCACTCATTCAACAAAAACAAAAAGAGAGAGACTGTCTAATTTTCAGTGTCTCTGTTGGAAAATTGGGGTGAATTTGAGCCATAGTTGCCAGTGTCTGAAGTTTAGATGGTTTTTCGGCCTCTCTGCAGGGTCCCTGAACCAAATGACAAAGGGCTACGGTAGACTACAAGGCAAGAATGTTGGCACGCCAGCATGCAGTTCTGTAACTCTGCACAGCTGATAACAGATCAGTTCATGATCTCTTATCTGTGTGTTCACGTGAGGACTGAAGGAAAGCCAGATTTGGTCTTTGGTGTAGGGCTCAGTGTGCTGCCGTACAACCTCAACAACTTCAGCAACCTCAGGAGTTAATTTCACACCAGTTACTCCTAGAAGTGAATTTCATACCCAAAGAAAGCATATTGAACTGAATGAAGCTGACAGTTTGATGGAGGCATTTCTAAGAAGATGGAAAGAGGAGAACACTGAGCACATTCATAGATGCCAGGAGAGGGAGAAGCATGTCCTTGGTTTGATGTTTGGGAATCAAGCCGAACCCCTGATGGAGGGCCGAGGGGTGGGAGCCAGATTAACAGATTCCCTCACATGCGCCATCTGTCATGTAAATATGTTCCAACGCTGACCTGAAGTCACCAAGTCATATTACTAGCCTGATTCTGACTGACTTTCATGCTGCTGTCTAATAATTTAACATAACTGTAGACCTGTATTTACAAATCCTAAATACCTGCATGTTCTTCAAGTCTCTGCAAGTTGAAGTTCCTGGAAGAAGGGAAAACTAAAAGTAGTTTTACTTGCTTGTCCTTCATCCTCCACCGCACAATCACTATTTTTATAAAGTAATACTGTTTCCTTGGACAGACTGCAGTCCTGTTAGCATCCCCTAGAGCTTGCAGTGTTCATTACAGTCTTAATATGAGTGCTGGGCA
>NW_023339762.1:5465874-5466467 GCF_004916995.1 Morone saxatilis | reverse complement strand
TTTCAGCAGTGAGTTACAGATAAACGCAGAGAGAGCAACAACTTTCTGCATATTGCAAACTGAATGATAATTAACCTGATCAGCCACTATCAGTAATCAATACAGGAGCTAATAAACCATTAATCAAACAAATAGGTCAACATCAGACTCATCAGACTTTACTGTTTCCATAGTGGTAACAAAATGTAAAAAAATAGACATAGCCGTTTGAAAACCTCCCTGCACTCTTTGGGGAAAATATTATAATCCCTCTAAAAAATATTACATAATAACAATGCTTTATGTCCATAAAAACCCATAACTCACATAAAGTGTGATATATATTGACAGTCTTCTTGTTCATTTAGCATCAGTGTAATCCATGAAGATAAACTTTCCTTACAGACTTTACATTTTATGACCTCGACTCTACTGCACTTAGTGGGAGAAGGCTGTGGGAGAATACTGTGGGAATGAGGCGAACAATTACAAAAATTAAGATTTCTTACTAAAATACGTGCTGGTCGGTGGATAAAATACACACAGAATTAAACACCAACTTGTAGCACTGTTAATCTACCATCTATTGTGTGTGTGTCTTTTGGTCCATGGCT
>NW_023339762.1:5463622-5465849 GCF_004916995.1 Morone saxatilis | reverse complement strand
ACTATGGCCAGATGGCGCCCAATTTTTAAGTTAATTTGAGATTAAAGATCAGCCCCAGCTGCTAAGTTACAAATTTTTTTATGCCGCTCAGTATCTTTTATGAATCAAAGTTAAGTACACCATCAGAACTGATTTTAAGACTTGGTTCCAGTATAACTGAAGAACATTTTTACAAATTAGAAATGAGGCCTCAGGACTTTCCACAGTCACACGAAGCTGGTTGAAACATGTTAACTAGAGCAAAGAGAACCATTTGAACAAATATTCCTGGTAACCGAATGTGGTCATGATTCATGTTCCTCACACGAGAGCCTGAAAACAAAAGCTGGAGAACAGGAACCACCAAGGCTGAAATTTTTCCACTCAGCAGAGCCAAATCTAATCACTGCGCCTGGTGAACACTAAGGCTGCAGAAATCACTCTGCCAGGATGAAGACGATTGGTGAGGTTGGGTTTGAGGTGGATTTGTCAGATGGAGAAAACAGATGGATGACATCAGAGGAAGAGAGAAGACAGAACTGATGGAGATTAAAATAGTAAAAGTATATATAATAGTATATAACAAAATAAATATTTTGTATCCAGGATCTTGTTTGTTGTTGTCTGTTTATTCTGATGGTCTACTTTGTACCGCCCTTTGTTTTCATCTCAAGGAAGTCATGTGACAAAGGGATTTTTATCAGCACTGACAGTCAAATGACAGTTAAAAGCTTTTACTTGTAACAGAAGAAAAATAATTGAATAATTGAAAAAAGGATCTGAGTACTTCTTCCACCACTGGCTGATGCATCTGCGATAAAATGGGTGCTAATAAATATAAAAAGCAAAATTCAGGCACTTTTTATTGTACTTTATATATATTGTTTAATGTTTCTTGTGCTGCTGTAACTTGAAGTTTCCCCATAGGGATCAAAGATGCAACTGAAACAACCAAAGGTCCTGTCTGACGTCTCATCATGCAATGTGACAATCAACTATAGAACCTGACATGCTGTATATCATTGTAACAATATATATGTATTGGAAGGAGTTCTTTTGGTTACACCAGTCACCAGAGTTCCTCAATGAAACCCATGGAGGCAGATGATCCTTCAGATTAACTGCAGAGCTCAACGTGCAGTCCTTCAATCCTGTCAGCTAACCAAGACTCCCAGCTTAAGCTTTTGATCTTTAACCCAAGACACATTAACCCTCTGTCTCTCTGTGGAGGGCAGACTGAAAAACAACATGCTCCCATAAACAGAAAGGAACTTTTTATAGCCTGCTGTGATGAACTTTAATCCAGCTGCTGTCACTGACTTTCCTCGAAAACTGTGACCTCCCATGCTGTCGGCTTTTCTGACTGTTTACTGTAAGTCATTATGAGTCAGAGTGTCTGCTACATGACTGAAACTCCACCTAAATGTGTCTTCAGTGTCTCCATTATAGCTGATGTGCAGCTTTTGACCAGAATGTTAATGCCTGTTGGGTAAAAACACCACTCAGAGACTTGTGCTGCTGTGTGTCTGATTTCTAAATTGCGAGGGTATTGTTCAGCATCAGCCAACATTCCTGGCATGACAGGCCCCCCCCCCGCCCCCCCCCTTCCTGCATCACCCAAAACAGACGCTCAAGCCATGCTGTAACACCCAGGGTTGCCGCCTCCCTCAGGGTTTAAAAATACATTTTATTTTCCTCTTAGTGCAGAAAAACAAAATCTGGAAAAAATGTTTTTTTTTTGCCAGATAGAAATGAGAGAAACAAGCTTGAAATAGTTAGCTGGTGGAAAACGTGGTACCTGAGTTTAACAGCTCGCCTGTAGATGCTGCACACCGACCAATAATTAGCAGGTGAGGTGGGGGTCTCTTCTTTGGGGTCACCGCAGGGGTCATGGTGGCCCTCTGCGCCGTACGTCCAAAAGGCTTTTATTCATTCCCTCTGTCAGTCTGAAAGACAAGCCAGCTATCCACACTTATATACAGCCCAGAGAGGGGAAGAGAGGGAGGAGAAAGCGTCACTACCACAACACAGCGATTAGAGAACAGAGAGGGAGGGGGTGAGAAACACAGAGACATAGTACAGATAGAGAGAGAGAGGTTCTAAATCCCTGCAAGTTTTTTGAGCTCCTCTGAGGTCTGATCCTCTGTCGAAGAAAAAAAACTCATCCACTGCAGTCAGCATCAGACAGGAAGACAGAGATAAAAACACAGTTTTCAACAACAAATGTCTATGTAAGTATGTGTGTGTG
>NW_023339762.1:5462462-5463553 GCF_004916995.1 Morone saxatilis | reverse complement strand
AGCAAAACACAACACAAAATTCAGAACAACCTCCATAACTATCAAATCAAATCTCTAAATCTGCTTATTACTACTTGTAGGCTATGAGTAAGGGGTTGCCTGTAGTGATGAACCCAAAAATAATTGTCACCTTAGTATAAAGTTTCCTCAGCGTCTTTCAACTCAACTGTTTTGGTTTTTTATGGCCTGCAACTTTACTGTTTTTGAGTAAATTCTTGAATAAACCATCTGATACCTGCAGAAAGACTAAGTTAGTGACTAGCCGGTTTACACAGTAGAGCAGTGGTTCCTTAAGGGCCCCCTTTTCTATCACTGACAAAACTGGCAGCCCCTGACTAAGTGACATATATGGATATTTCATATTATATTCAGTGCATAACAATAACAGTACAGAACAACTGATAAATTGTACAATGAACCAAAATAGTGAACACAAGAACTGCAGGAAGTTAGCAATTTGGATTAATTTTGAGCAGATTATTAAATATTGCATCAGAGATAAGTTTTCCAGATATTTTTAGGATTTTTTTATACAATTCTCAGACAGTATTATGTGTTGTTGTTGTTTTTTACATTCCTACATACTTAATAGGCTTCTTTTTTTTGACAAATTCAGTGTTTTCTTCTCATTGTTCTATTAGCTCTTTGGATCTTTTAACTAACAAATAATACAAATTCCCCTAAGAGAACATTTTAATTAGTTACTGTTATAATAATATTTATATATATATGTCATATAATTGAAGCCTGTATTAAGTAATTTTGTTGCTAACACTGCAGATCTTCATATAAGAGCATGCAGCCAAGTTACTTCTGAACTGCAGGTAAATAAAGTGGCCATGATTATTTCTGTAATATCTGTATCACAGATGAATGTTTAAATATTGAAAACATTACAGTTGTTGGGAGAAACAAAGAAAGTCTTTGCAGTAAACAAAAACCCATTAGCTGTTCCACTGCAGTAGGAAAATCACATTTACAAGTAATATTATGGTTAAAGACCAGGACATTTTTTTCTTTTTTCTTTTTAATGACCAGAAGCAGTAGTCCCCTCTTGGATATTGTATACTGATAGTCCACTGTTGGTAATA
>NW_023339762.1:5456673-5462407 GCF_004916995.1 Morone saxatilis | reverse complement strand
GAGAGAGAGAGAGAGATCATGTAGGCTACATCTACATTTACATTGTGAGTAAACTCTACTTTGTTTTCTTTGCAATGTGGATGGAGCTGGCAAAAGGTAATTCACAGTTAACAGTTAGGTTTTTATGATATTAAATGGAAAACCTGGATGCTTCTGTTTCAGTCTGTTTTGAGTTGTGTAGAGAAACATTTTGATAACTGTTCAAATAGGATTAAGTTTTGTAGGGAACCATGTACTTTCAAGTCTCTGGAGCTGCAAGTAAAAATGCCCAACTTTAGAAAATAGTTTGCCCTTATCCCAAAGCTTCATAAAAAAGAAAGAACCACTGTATATCATTTAAATGTTCAATTCCTACATAGGCCTCTTCTGGTCTTTGTTACTGAGGTATGTAGGACTACATCATAAATTTAATGGTTAAAGACACCCTGTTGTGTTTCTGACCACCACTAGGAGTGTTCTTGTGAACGAACCTCCATTTTGTTGACGTACATGAATGATGCATGGCGTGATACACATTCCTCAAGGATTCACACAATGCATTTGGTGAGTAACACTGAATGTAAACATAACTTTTGTTTGTTTGCAAGAAAACCCCACAAGGCTCCTTTTAATGAATGCTATTGACTGTGAAAACTGGTCTTGTAATGTGTGTTTAAAATGTAAAGGGTGATGCACTCAATATGTAACTTCTTTAAGGAAATATTATAGGTACATTTACTGATTTTGTAAAGACTTTTGGATTTGGAGATGCTATAACCAACAGAATACAAAACTCTCAGTGGTGAGAACAAGCACTGAAGCTTCTGGGTGATACAGGGAGTCATCATTAAAAGTACAATACATATGGTATTTGTTGTGCAGTTTGCACCACTAAGTACACTTTTGTAACCATGCATTCTCTCTAATTTGAACATTCAAATGGGAGATCACAATGGGAACAATTGGAAATATCATACAGTACATGCCAGTCTTGGCCTTTCTAAACCAATTTAATAAGTGAAACCACATAAACTCAAAAAGCCCTGAGAAAATCTGTTTTGCAGAGAAAACAGGAAATCACCAGGGTCTCAAAACTGCCAATTGACAACATACATCAATTTCTTTTTCCATCAAAATAAATATGCAGCAGTTCTAACAAGTATCTTCATTGCCATGTATTTCTTAATTTGTATTCTCACTTCTTGGTGCAGCAGAGTGTCACTGTGCTGATTAAATGGCATTACATGTGGACCCAGCACTTTAGCCCAACCCGAGCTGAGATTCCAGTGGTTAACCACACATATTTACAACCAGAAGACAAAAGTCACAGTGAACTCGATCCCTGCGGGTCCCTCTGTTAAATATACACATGGATTTTCCCTTTTTAATGGTGTGTTTTCATACTGAGTAAATATGTAATCCATCTAAAGAGCATTTACAGTGATTTCCATATGTAGCAAGAAACACAACATTGTTTGTATTTTTTTAATTGCACATGGTCATATTATATTACGGGAGAAACCTGACTGAGAAAACTTTCTCCTGTTACTTATAATCAAAATATTAACATCTTAAATCATTTATGTTTATTCATGAGCTTTGAACATCAGAGAGCATTTTTCCATGCTAAGAAGGTTCTGGTGCTAAGATACAGGTTGGCTGCTGACTTTCTGAATATAGGAATTTGATGAGCAAACATGATAAGGTCTTCATGTTACACACACAACAGACTATTTACAGTGCTTGCAGCTATGTGCATGTAAACTCTTGCCTGCTCCTTCATGATTTTAGATACAGAGCCATCAAGCACTTTGACAGCCCAGAGTCCTCATCGACTAGATTATTGTTGGATATTCACCAGCTCCAACAGAGAGTGTCAGATTATGTTTGTAGCCTTAAAGTTCCACTCTAGACACACTTTAAAGTATGTAAAAAAAAAAGGGGGGAAGCAAATCTACTCTTTCTCCCTCAAGGAATTCTGAATCTATGAGTGCCCCGCCCACCTCTGCTGCTCGCGCTAGGTTGTCCGGTGAAAGAGCAGTGTGCTCCGATAGCTAGGTTTAGAGGAAACATTGGAGATATGTGAGTGTGTTCACATTGCATGTTGTTTTTGTCACATTGTTACAGTGTAAGGGTCTTTTCAGATGGGAAGTGACACACAACGCAGATGGTCCGCACCTCCCTAGCTGCCCACTCACCTCTCATTGAAAATTAATTACAAGGCACGGCAATCGCTCCACGTCTGAAAAGACATTAAGGAAAATCCAGGGTCTGATTTAAATCCAAAAACTGCACGTTTGTTGTCAAACCTTTCACTATGCTAGTGCAATCTATTGCTTTCTGTACTGACGCTCTGCGCTGGCAGTTTCAGGCTTTGTTGTTGGTGGCATTTGCTAGACTGCGATTGGCTTTCAGATTTGTAACATACCAAAGCTAGCTTGCCCAGTTTTAGTGAAATGTACAGACACTGCCGAGGAATGTGAAAACACCTTTCAAGTGACAAACTTTACAATACACGATAAAAGTCAGTAAAATCAGGGGGTGGAGGGGATCTTTAATGTTGTTACTCTTGTAGTAGTCAGTTTGTAGTTTGTGTTTCAGACAGAGACACATCTGTTCTGGATGCACAGAGATGAAACTGATATGCATCTTCTTAGGACATCAAAACTTTGTGCGTGCATGTGTGTGTGTGTTTTCTATAAATCTCCAGCTACTGTGAGTCAACCTCAGCTGTTTTTTTCTTCTCTCCCAGATAATCAGTGATCAGTGACTTCCTCAGATCTTCTCTCTGAACTCATCAGGTGCAATTTTCTCTAATTTGCTCTCTGAGCTCACCTTCCAATTTAGTCTTTTTTAAAACAAAAGCACATGCACACAGTGTTTGTTTCATTTCCACAGCAGGCCGAAGGTTGAAGCTGCAGCAAAGGACATTTTGACAGCGAATGGGATGCCCCATCAGTTGTGATGGACTGTGGGTGGTAATTAGATGCTCTGCATTTCTGCGTAGGAGGGACATGAGAGAGCAGTTTGGTGAGGGTGAGTAGAAATCTGAGGAACACTGTTTGGTGAGTCATCTGTGTTTGGTTGTGTTTTTTGATGCTCGTCAGCAGCAGTTCAAAAACACATTTCACTGACATGTTGCTTTAAACAGAGCTGTGTGTTTTGTTTGGTAAAATGCACATTTTACATTCAGGGAAAACTAGCCTCTAGTTAATTTCCATGAATAACTGAAAGCTGTTTTCCATCAAGGAAGTCACAGAAGCCAAAGATTTTAGGGACTACAAATGTTCCTCAGCCGTTACATTAGACTAATGATGAGGTCAATAAAAAAGTTCGGAAATAACTGAACAAACACTGGGGTTACAAATTCCTCAATAGGATGATATTTTATTTTCCTTTATGCATGAAATAATTTGGGTAATGGTCTGAAAACAACATATAGACCTTCAGGTTTGTTGATTAATATATTAATGGATGACCAAAACAAAAGCCCATTAATATTAGAGAAATGATTAAAATGTTATTGATTTTATTGAAATATCCTCACTTTTCAAAACTGTCCTTACTATCAAAAAAAGTCCTGACTTTCTTAAATTTTATTCACATAGCTGCAAACGCTGCATTTTTCTGTGAAATTTGCCATTTTGAATGAACATCCTCAAGATTCATGTGGATCTGAAGAGTTCTTTATTTGGGGAAATGGAGGTTTCTGCGTTCTGTCAGGGCAAATCAGATATACCTTAACATGAAACTGGACCATCTGGAGCTCATGTTTGTTAATGCAAACTGTTTTTGGTTGTGTCGCTGTTTAAACTGCAGAAGGGAGCTACCTTATTTTCATCTGACCAGCGCACTACTTCAAAGTAGTAGTGTTGGTTGCAAAAGTTCACCTGCATTCATTTCTATTGGAGCGTGTGTAATCGCTTGTCAAGGTGCTGTCGCCCAATAGTGTTTGATGAGCTTTAAACACCGCGCCACTTGATTTCTGCGTGAAACTCAACACCAGCGCCATCTTGATCAAGTTAAACTTTTTTCTTTTTCTTTCCTCACTCTCAAAAAACAAATTTTTCAATAATTTAAGTACACGGTGACACTGATGGAATATAAACTGTAACTCTGCCTTCATATGAATGTTTAAATAAATAGAAACTCACAAGTGAAAACAAACCTCACTGATTTCATAATACCTTTTACACCAGTGCATGTGAGTGGCAAGGGAGAAACCACATTCCCACAGTGGTAGGAGGGTGGTTGGTGGTGGGGGTGTATTTGGATTCCTCTGCCTGGTTTGTAAAAATATGAAATCGTGTGATCCTGACAGCAGCGATTCGAGTTCTCCACCTAGCCTCCTTGCTGGAGTACTGAAGGCACCACCCTTGAACCCATACTATACTCCATTAAACACTTCAATTCAATATCAGAAACCGGGAGGCCACCAGCTCAAATCCATCCAGCCACCCACATCTCTGTACACAATAAAAATTCACAGACGCCCCTGACACAGAAACACGGATCAAACCGATCCCTTGCTAAGTGGCCTCGCTCAGAACTTCTCCTCCTACGTGAACAATCAACTGGCTATAGTAATTTAATGAAGACAATGTCTGTCTACAGACTAGTAGCGCATCACTTCCTATGAACGCATTATTATCACGCACTCAGTGATCAAATCCGAAGCGGCAAACACTGATCAGATGTAGACCAAGAGGAAGCAAGCCACCACACTACTTACTTAAGCCAGTGATTGGTTCAAGGTCAAATACTGTTACAGAATTACGAGCCTTTTAACCAGTGTAAATCAAGCACAGCAACCAATAATAGTTCAGGTATCACAGAGAAGACATAAGATCACTGAGCCAAGATTTCATCTGTTAAAACATCATGGTGCTCTGACTCTTCTGCAGGAATGATATGTAATTGATTCCTTCCATATCTGAGAGCAGAAAAACCTCAGATTCACCCCCAATGATAAACTGAAACTGTTACGGTGCGTTGCTGCAATCGTGAGAAGGTCTTCCAATCCACATGTCAAATCATCAATATAGAAATAGCACCTCTTCGACTACGCTACTGTAATCCCTAACACATACACATCAGATTTTAGTTAAGATAAAGACACATTTTAAAGGTGAGATAATACATCATAGTTATATGAAATCTAATAACTTGACCACTATTACATTCTATATTTTATTGAAAACTCCTGCTGATTTTTTCGAACAATACCTTACTTCTTAAAGGTTAATATTATGATTAAGTCCAATCAACTAACCACAGTGAGATGCAGTACTTGCATACTTAATTCTGCTACCGATATTGACCCAAATGATACAACTGCTCAAAAAGTCATGATATATATTGAAACGGACCTGGGAATGAGAACAAGGCTGTGAAAATAACAAGGCTCAATAATCTCTCGATAATTTTAAACACCGCCAAGTGTGTGTTATTCTCATCTTTGCTAACTGCAGTAACCAACCCATCAAGATTCAACATCCTGCTCAGCCCTCACTGCCTACACTACTGATCTTAAAGTAGAAAAAGTGGCTTGTAAGTGCAGTCCATTTCCCATTTTTACCTTTCTATCCCAGTGCCCATCGAAGGCACATACATATGGTGTTGAATCCATCCCTCTAAAAAATTCGTAATACTTCTCGTAAACATCTCCATATTGTGACTTGAGACAGCTAGGCATTGAGAATATGCATTTAGTATATGCCTTATGACTATGATGTTCAGATTTGCCTTATTTGTT
>NW_023339762.1:5453905-5456573 GCF_004916995.1 Morone saxatilis | reverse complement strand
TGTATTTGGATTCCTCTGGCCTGGTGTTGTGATCCTGACTGCAGATTCGTTTCCACCACCTCCGTGGATGAAAGGCCCACCCTGAACCCATACAACCCTCTCACAATCAACCCCCCTCACCCACCCACTGCCTCACTCGCCCCTGCACGGAAACCTCACCGTCCCTTGCTGTGGCCGTCAAAGCCTCCTCACGAACATATGGATTGTGTTATGAAAATGTCTGGGCTCAGACTGTGCGGATCCTCCTGCTGCTTTAATGGCCTCAGTTGTAATGAGGCATTGAGTTGCCCAGGGAGGAAGTGATGGTTCAGGGTCAGTCTGTGTTCAATACATACTGTATAATATGTAGGGTTTCACGAGAAAATGAGCAGATTTCCATCTTTAAAACATGCATGGTGCCTGCTCCTGCAGGATGATGGTTTGAATTCATTCTGGAAAGAACAGAAAACTGAAAACTGATGTCGGTGGTTGCTGCCAGTGAAGGTCTTCATCCCCTTCATCATATTGACTCTTTGCGCTATTGGTTCCCTGTCACTCCCATCTCTTTTAGTTAGAAAGAATCATACATGTAGTTTTGCATGTTTTGACCCATACATCTATTTTTTTGGAACTCCTGCTGATTTTTCAAATTACTTCTTAAAGGATTTAGTAGCATCTAACAGTGAAGATGCAGATTGCAACTAAACTGCTAGATGCTGTACACTGCTCACGTCTGTATTTGACGACCTGGGAATGAGAACAGGCTGTGAAAAAAGGCTAAAGTCCCTTTTTAGAGCCAGTGTTTGGTTCTTTGCTACTGCAGAAACACAGCAGTTCAACCTGGCAGCCTCCACGGCCTACACACTGGTCATTTAAAGTAGAAAAGTGCTTGGTAAGTGCAGTCCATTTCCCATTTACCTTCTATCCAGTCCATCCGAGACACATTAGGTGACCAAGTCTAAATGAAATCTAAATCATTGCTTGGAAGGCATTGAGAATTGATGTTATGCCTTTGGTTTGGGTGTCAGATTGGACTTATTTGTTGGTCTGAAAAGTAGTTATAAATGAACAAGCTTTGCTTGACTGTGACTGTCAGTACAGGGTTTAGGCAGGATAAGGTTCCAGTGCTTCTAGTAATGTAGCACTTCCTTACTGTTGACCACCCATACAGAATAAAAGAACTGTTCTCTTATCTGAAGACGTAACAAAGTTTACAGTAAAGTAGAATTATTATTTCCTTTGTGAAATAACATCATACCTCTTCTCTCTGATCTTTTTATCAGTCCATCACACATAGGGAAATGGACATGATTTCTTTCGTCACAGTCAGTCTGCTATGACTCTTCATCTTTGACCTCCAGAAACTGAATCTCAGTCTACTGTCTGCAGGTATTAACATGTTAAACAGAAATGAGAGTCCAGTGATCTGCAGGAGTCAGTGACCTCTACAGTGCTGCGGCTTCTTTCAAACAGTCATTGAATTTCACAGTGTGTTTTATTGCAGGGTTGACAGTTTTCCCCCACAATCATATTATTGTTTCTGATGCCATCTTCACCCACCAACCTAATTATGCATTTTATGACCTTCACAGAGTTGTTGTAGGATCAGGATCTGAGAGGTTGACTGGATTCAGAATCAACAGCTTGATGCCAGGCTGCTTGGACTGGAAGAGATGACGTCTGCTCATTCTGATGAAATGTTTCTCTTTTCACTATACTATAAAATGCCACAGAGTGATTTAACCTTTTTTTTTGTTGTTAAATTTGTTTTATAAACCAGGTTAAAATGTTAATTTTCACTTTTTGTACCACATCTAAAGGACTAACCTTTAGCAATGTTTACCACGGTCCTCTTGCAGTAAGTACAGCTCAGAAAATGCGTTTGATTGTAAAATGAATGATGAAATGAAAAAACTAATTAGCCACTGACTTTGTGCACAGGACTTGTTAAGTAATAAGTAATTGAGATCATTCTCAAATCTCAATTTATATACAAGAAATCTGAAAAATGAAAGAATAAAATACTGAGCTTCTCTCTCTTTACTGCTCTAATAAGATTCAAACACATGTAACCATATGAGATCACATCTAACAATAACAGTTATCCTTCTCCTATACATATTTCAATTTTGAAAGGAGAAAATTATGTGTTTTAAAGAGGGTTAGTCATAAGCCTAACCTTCTTTGCTTACAGAGAGCCGGAAGTGGTGCTCGTTTAGATGTTTTTTTCCATCTGGGGCAGCTTTGGAGGTGAGACATTTTATCTTGATCATCATTCGTCAGTGTTTAGAGCTCAAGAATTGTTTGTGTATGAAGATCGTAACTGTTTAGCTGCTTTTTCTCCCAGCCTGTAATCTGATGTAGAGGCAGCAGAGAGGTGATGAACAGCTGATAAACAGCCAATCAGAGCTGTAGTCTAAAGCCAGTGACAGTTTAAGAGCCTAATCAGACAGAGCGATTGCAAAACGCAGGTTGCACCACACTGCTTTTCAGTCATCGGGCCTAAAACTACACAGAGGCCATTGGTCCTGCCAAGCAGCTGAGCATGATTATGTTTGTTTTAATGTCAGTGCTATAGTTTGGTTTTAGATTTGTCTTGCAGCTCGCTCACGGAGATGTTCAAATTAAGCTAATATTGGCTTAACATGGTCAGGGCAAATCAGACATACCTTAACATGAAACTGGACCA
>NW_023339762.1:5447892-5453805 GCF_004916995.1 Morone saxatilis | reverse complement strand
TAATACCCTTTCTTTTTCCTTTGACTCTGTGCCCGTTGACTAGGTTTATGAAGGTAATTAGCAAGTTTGTGCTAAAAACCGGCTGTTCACGGTCGATTAGCATGAAAAACCACAAGGAACGGACCCAACTCGGTACACATGTGTTATTAACCCCAGGTTCATTTTGCGCCGGAATTGTCCTTTAAAGGACGGTGTGGTGGGCAGAACCATCCGACACGCAGCCTCCCTTGTCAGGCATTATACCTTAAATAATCTTTCTGTCCACCAGCTACAATGAATAAAATGCATAATACAGAATACACACAGCTTCAAGGTGATGGATTTTCATGATTATGGTACAAATAGCTTCAAATAGCAGAAACCACCACCACTGAGTGCTGAAGTCAGAGTTTGGCTCTCAAATGATTTCACTTTTTATAAATGATTGTTTCACTCAGTTTTTTTAGTGCTCATCCCATTTCAACTCCACCTAATCTCCACTCCTCTTGCAATTTAGGATTTTCTTGCTCCAGACAAAGATGAAGGGAGGAGGAGGGAGGTGTGAATGTAATTCAATATTTCAAAAACAACAAATCCAGGACAGGAGTGAATGAATGTTCCTCCCAAGTGGATCTGACAGTTTCCACTTGCGGCCAAGTGTTTGATGGTTCATCTGTCTGTCTTTGAGGAGCTGAAAACCACTAAAAGCTGCTTAATTGTGTTTTTGCTGGACAAACTCTCAATTTTTTTATACGTTATAAAATATTCTGAGTCACTGTGTTTTATGTGCCTGGCAACTCGTATCCAAAACATGTTTAAGGAACAGGTTCATCAGAAGGTGATTTATAGAACAGCAAAGTAAAGGCAGCCCTTTGCTTGTTGGAGTAGTATGGTAAAATTTATTCCAAGGTGGACAAAGAGGGAAAGAGCAAAATGCCAAAAATGACAGCAAGAACTTTGTAATTTTGCCTGTGGTAAGCTGCCATGATTGTACAGGTCAATAATCCCATAAGCAAGCGATAACAATTAGGCATATCAGATCAGTGTATCCTTAGTGCCACTCCAACTGTGGGTGGTCTAGTTTCCATACAACAGTAGAGAAGAGCAACTGCCTTTTCAACAAGCAGTTGTAAGTCCCAGTCCTCAAATACTCCTGACTCTCCACTGACACAGCTTATATAGTGGTGTGTTTCTTCATGGACATCAAGGCATCATAACATTTCACATGAACAACAGTCAGGTGCCATCACTGTGCGCAGCTTCCTGAAGTCTTTTTGTCACCATGAGGTTGCCAAGTTTGGTACCATTGTGCCAATACAGAGAACGAAAACAAAACCTGTGCAAAAAAACTGTATCTGGTAAGGCTGCCCTGAAAACTCGATGATTCGAATCATCTGCCGGGAAGACGCTGAGTCGACTTACAGAGCATCAGCTTGTTAGGCTGTACAAATCGAGTCTCAACATGATCACAAACCATAAAAGCTAACTGTGTTGGACGCAGAGAAGAGTGATAGTGATAACAATGGGAGCATGACGCTTGACAGCGGGGCAGCATCTGCTCCGACACTGTCTGGATGAACTTTCACTGAAGTCCCCTTTTGAACCAGACTGTAGCACAACCTCCTCTACTGCTATCCACTGTGATTGGCTGTCAGCAGTAGCCCAGCAGGAGAGACGGTCTACGGTGCGCTGTGAGTTTTTACATCACAGATGATGAAGAAAGGCATTAAAACATGAGGTAGACTATAACATGCTATTGTAGGCTAATATATGTAGGGGTTTAGTGTGGCACTGAACTGACAAAAAAGGAACGAAGAGTCGAATCTTTGAGTCGGGTACAGCCACAAGAGACGCACTGGGCGGATGGATACACTGGTGTTCGCCAAGAAACAGTTCCAGCACGTAACTCCTCCTAAAACACTGTTTGTGTACAGATTAAACAAAGAAGACACAGCATGTTCATTTGTGAGCTTTAGCTGTGTTGTTAAGTGTATTTTTAAACTTCGGACAGACCCAGGCTAGATTTTTCCAAATTTCCAATTATTACGTTAAGCTAGGCTATCCACATCCTGACTCCAGCTCTTTACTTAACTCCAACTCCAAAAGCTGTTGTTTCAAAGCTGTGAATTTCCAGGAATTCATCCAACAAAATGAAGGTCAGGGATTACAAAACTTGATGATTTATCACAGACCTAATGGACTCAGTAATAGCTACATACTATGGTTGTAATAACCTAGTCAAGTTTTGTTTCACCAAGTTCCGCCTCTCGCTATGATTGACAGGAAGTTTTGGGGTGCATTTAGCAAGGTGTACGTGACACAGAGAGAGAGCATGTGAAAGCCTCCATATTAAAGTAGATGCTCTGTCTAACAATGTTGAATTTCGAAAAGATTTAATGAGGTTGAGTAGTTGCCAGCTGAAAGTGGCCTAATCCTAATTAGCTGCAATTCACATGCCTCAGTCAGGTCTGTGAGAAGATCCAGTGAAAAGATCCCAGTAGATGGCGAGCCACTGAGCTTGAGTTCCTGGATCTACACTGCCACTGAAACAGCTGGATGAACTATCTGCCTCGTGGTATGTGACAGTCATTCTGACTGGTACCAGCTACGTCGAACACACAAACCCTTAAAGAGTGCATTCTGACTTATTAGACTTATCAAATCAGACCTTCACCTAAAGTTGAAACTGACTTTGACCAAAATGTTTTATCGGACACTGACTTGGAAAGTTATTGAAACTGTCTGGAAAATCCCACCTAAGGACAATTTAGGTTTAATTTTTCATAGTAATGTGAAAGGGGTGTAGGTTGCACTGTTTTGCCATTCATAAGCAAACTAAAAGCCTCACTAAAAGCACTTGCGATGTGTTAATGATTATTACACTCAAAACTCAAAGCTGCTCTCGAACCTAGAGTAAGGTGTACTTATCCAGGAGTGGGTTACGAAACAATTAAATAAAAAATCGCCTACAGCTTTATCAGTTAACCCGCACTTAAAAACATTAATATTGTGCAGCTTTCCAATCCTCCAGCAGCAGCAGATTACTGATGAATCCTAAAGCTTCTGTTAAAGAGGTGGTAGAGACCTTCATCTATAATCAACTGACTTCAACAACACTTTCTGTAATCCACAGTTTACTCTATTTTGGCAGTTCTTCATTTAACATAAGCTTCTCCTCCATCCTCTCATCACTCAGAACAGTGTTTGATGCTCGGCCGTCCCTCCCTTTCCCGTGGGACAAACAGGGACTATTGTTAAACTGTTTGGTCATGTGCCCTGTCCCCTCGCTGTATAACTCATTTGACTGATGGCTCCAGCACCACAAAACTGCAGATTTGCTCAGCAGGATAATGAAGAGCTGGCTGTGATGTCAGCCTCATTACAGTCATTATCCCAAATTAAACAAATGACTGTGACTGTAAACTGACAGAACTGCCTTTGTTGATTTATTGATTGCTTTAAGAGGTTTTTATAGAAGAGTATTTATTTTGTGCTACTGTGGGTGAAAATAAACTGAAAGTTTGTCTCTCTAAGGCAAATGAGTGGTAATCATTCAAGTTATCTTGCTGTAAGAACACAAAAGCATAATTAGCATAATTTTATGTCACCAAAATTGTATCTTTTGAGTGTACTCACCAATTTTAGTCTCTGGAAAGGTTGTAGCTTACAGTTACTGGATTCCCAGTAAGAGACCCAGTTTCACAAAAAAATCATATCATATCTTGTCAAAAATGTGTTTGAGTATACTGAGCGTACAGATCAGCAGTGGAGAAACGAGTGACCTGCAATGTTTTCTTCACAGGGTGTCTGGGCTCACCCTTGGAGTGGAAGCAGTTCACAGCTGATTCATTGTGTAATAAGGAGTCAGTTGCAGTGGCAGACTCAGGCAGTTTGAGGGACAAGGGCATAAAATGAAAAGTGCACAATAAGGTTTTGATGCATTTGTGCATCTTAATTAAGGTTAGGATTAGTACCCTATAATGCACTTTATCATGTTTTAACTACCACTGTGGCATCCAAAATTTGCTGTGTTTTTACAGCAACCCTGGAGGTATGCTTTAGGACAGCAGCCTATGTTAATACTTGTTTGTAAAAAAAATTACTCTTACATGCGAATGTACCTCCTGAGCTGTACCACTAGACTATAGATGTAATTGATAAACAGTGTCCTACTTTGTTTTTAGTGGAAAGAATGTACTGCTGTTGTTGTAGTCTTAAAAGCAAATGTGCAAGGAAGACGTGGATGAGGAGAGGGATGTCTGGATTACTATGCTGCAGCCACAGCCTGATTATGGATGGTGCAGTGCTTTAAGAAGTTTCTATGGATGTTTTATTTTTATTTCTTTTTTTTCCATGAAACCTGGTCACGATTGTGAATCCATACTCTGTAGCAAACTTTTCAGACCCACCTTTCAAACCTACAGGGGGGTTTGATACTCAATTTGTGATCATTTTTTTAGTGAAATATTCCTTTAATCAAAGAATAATTTTCTAAATCAACACTAAGACATACAATAGGTGAAGTAAACCCAACTACTCAGAACTAACAGTTTGGTGATGTTTGCAGAGAGAAGTTGAAGGTTTTCCCATTCATTTCAATACAGTTTTCTTGGAGCATCATCTAGTGGACATGAGAGGAACTGCAGCCAATCACACTCGAGGTCAGGCTAGCACTAAGGTGTAGCTGCTTAGTCCATAGACCTATGTTTTGTCCTCTCTATAGCTGTGGTCCTAAAATTAAGTCTTGATGTCTAAAGTATCAGACACTTAATAATCAGACAGAGTCCAAGGAACATGATAATACACAGACAGGAGAAATGGAGGGATAGGAGGAGCAAGATATCTCCCAGCAGGCTGTTCTCCCTGGGGTCAGGCACAGGGATCACAGGCTGAAGTGGGGGAGGAGGATGGGGTGGAGCCTGAGGCATCTCGCAGTAAACACCTGTCCAGCCTTGGTAGCACTGGCAGGTGAACTTGTGCTTCATGTCCAGGATGTCATGGTTGTTGAGGTGACCACTGACATGGAAGCGAGGGCCCCTGGGTGTCGGGTTGCGGTGGATGTGGAAGAAGCGCGGGTTCAGGTGCAGGTAAGCGCCTGAGTCCAGGCTCTTGCGAACGCACCTGCCATTCTTCTTGCAAAGCGCTTTGCTGCAAAGCTTGGCAGCAGAGGTGACGTTGATGACATAATGTCCCAGCGGACCGTCGATGTACTTCTTTACTGTCAGGCAGTTCCTCTGGAGGACGCAGGATACAAAATACAGTGTCATTAGTCTGTAAAATTAAAGAATCTTGTAGTTGTTCATTTTTCAAATCATTAACTAGAAATCATCTCCTCTTTACATCTCTGCTGCGCATCTCCTACACCATACCATCAGGTTTTAGATTTCTTACCTTCCAGACATTGATTATTTTGTTCATAAACAGATACAAACAGAGATAAGGGACTGCTAAAGCAAGTATGATTAAAGATAGACATTTATAAACCATCCAAGTTTTACCTAAAACCTTAGCCTAGATTACATTGTGATAGGAAAACATGTATTTCATTCTTAGATAACATGTTCAGATACTTCATCTATAGAAAAAATATCTCCTTTGCTAAATAACCATGCACACCACTTCAGCATGTTAAGAACTCAACTGAACTTCAACTCAACTCAACTTCAAATAATGGTCTTATGACCGCAATTTTCCACGTTTTCTGTTGTGTCATAGTATGTTTGAAAATGTCTTTTTAGTGATAAATATATGACAGATAAGTAGCTGAGTGCTGTAAACAGCATGTAAGGCATTCCACACCAACAGAGACCCTTTTCACACATAAATCTGATGCTTTCTCATGATTTTTGAGTGTCACTATTTTTGGAAACATTAGATTCCCGAGGAGAGAATAATTTTATTTTTATTTTATTTTTTATTTATTGGTTTATTTTA
>NW_023339762.1:5443230-5447792 GCF_004916995.1 Morone saxatilis | reverse complement strand
GCGGTTTGGTTTCTTGTCCAGTGTTTTGATGACCTGTTTGTACAGAGACTGGAGTGGTTTTATTATGGGTAATGATGTCTGTTCATATTTTTCACATTCAGAAATTATGATACCTCTTTTTATGCACCGTGACTGCATGCAGTTTATGGCTTTTATTGATCCCTACTGCTTTGTGGCTTGTTTTATGTAATGTATGCTATAATGTAGGGGTAATGCTAACACAGTAAGCATTCCATTTAAGGCTGTTCTTTTGATCTGATTTAAGTGAATTTTGGGAGGAGAGCCGGGGGGGTGTCTCTTTATTGAATTTAGTATTGAAACTTATTTTAAAACCTTTGTAGTGCATGTTGGAAAATAAACACAAAGCTTGCACCACTTTATTCAGTTCTAAGTCACCAGTTTGAACAATAGGTTTTGGTTGTACTTTCTACCATTACCTGTGATCGAGCGTACTCTGATGATCCCCAGAGGACGACGCCTGACACTCCTAATGCAGCGCTCTCCCCGATGGTGTGAACCAGATCACTCTGAAACAGAATTCCAGAGGTATTTTTAGCTTAGTAAACACTTGACACACAACCTTTCCGTTGTCTTTTATATGACACATGCAGAAATCCAAAGGCTTTATTCCTTCTCTTCCACTTTTTCATAACCTACAAATGCTCTTGTCACTACAAACATACTGGGAAGTGTCATTCAACATACATACTTAACTACTGCATGCATTACCATGAAGACAATGGTTCAAAGTTTAATTACAATATTCACCCAAACTTGCCTCTGAAAGAACCACAAAGGTATAGGCGTAGAAAGGTCTGGAGTAGACAAACACGGGCAATGTGAAGTCCGTACGGGCGATGGATGCAATTCTCATGGCTTCCTTGACTCGATAGTGGACGAACTTGACAGTGTTGGGGGAGGACTTGAGCTCATAGTCCAGATAGATGGATGGGTAGAGGGCGGTGCTCTCCTTCCAAAGCCACATCAGATGGTCATTGCGTACATGCTCAACATTGGGACATTCACCGGTGTACCGTTGCGGGTGCTGCTTATATCCATAGTTGTAGCAGTCTGGGAACAGGTAAAATCCCCACAGCCCGTCAGGCCTGCGTCCTTCAGCCAGGGCCAAGGTCAGGTTCATGAAGGTCTGCCCAGCCCTCTCAAAACTTTCCTTTGCTTCCTTCTCAACCTTGCTCTCCGGCCAGTTCGGGTGAAGTTTCCGGATCTGTTCCTTGGACTTGTTGCGGTAGATGTCCTTGGAGCCCCAGTTTCGGACCCACTGAGGCCTCCAGTTCTCCCAGTCGATGACACCCAGACCTCGAAAATCCTTGTGGGGGATTAGCTTGTCAATGTCGGCCCGGGCCTTGCTCAAGTGTTTGGAAATGCTCTGGTTTTGTGGCAGTCCACCGTTGATAGGGGTCCCAGAGTTGGAGTAGTATGGGTAGTATCCCAAGTGGCTGTGGTAAAATATAGTAACATTTGGTCCACTTAAGGTTTCATTGAGGTTTGCTACAATGTCGAAAACGCTGAGGTCAAGGTCCACCTTGAATCGAAGGCGACAGGACTCAGTGGGAGCATTCCACACAACAACAAAAGGCCGGTGAGGGATCAGAGGTGCCTGGGCTGGATTCATCTGGTCGCCCCGAACTTGGAGCTTTACTCCAATGCCAACCCATAAGGCCAGTACCAGGAGACGTAGCTCCATCAGCGCCATGGTCCCTGATTCCACATGGAGCAATTAGTGGTCCTATAAAGGCAGAGGACAGAATTGACATGTTTGGAGTGAAAACAAACACATTATGAGCTTCAGTGAACAAAGATAATCGGGCAAGCCTGTGAGAGGACACATGAGTGATGATCACTGAAGTGAATGCTCCAAATTCCACAACACAGCATAAAACAAAGCTCCCTTGTCTTATGTGGAGAAGGACTGTGATTAAAAGGATGCTGGTTTAAATCCTGAAGCAGCAGAGATGGTGTGGAGCAATCAGGATGAGTCCTCCCTCCTTTTACTTACCCTCTTACCCATTAAAACTATAACCAGTAACCAAGAGATACTTTTTTCCACAGTCAGAAGTTTGTGGCCTCTACTGCTGGACTGGAGTCTGCTTTTGTGAGAAACCCATTTAATGCTATATTTCTACAGAAGCACAGAACACAGAAACCAAACACTGGCTCTAGAAAGGACCTTTCATATTTTTTGCATGTTTTGCAATTTTTACCATGTGCCACCTTTACCACCTATAACATTAAAGTGATGTACACATAATACATCACTAATTATAATCCATATGTGATTCTACAAACATTTACTGCTAAAAAACACAACCACAGCTTATCTTTAACTGAAAATAACAATAACAGCATGGATACAAATTAAATGGACATTCTTGCAGATTATCAGGGCAAATGTAATAAAAAAATTAAACTAGGTGACACAGGAACCATGTGTTTTTTAATAGTTTCAGAATGAAACAGTTATTTCTAAGTGAAATTTGCTTAAATGAAATCAGTACTTTTATTTAGGAACTACAACTACAAGGTTAAAAGCCTGATCTTTATATATTCAGTTACACATTCATGTTTACTGTTTAATGTTTTCTTTGTTGCTCTGCCTATTATTTTCTTCTCTGTCATTCTTCTGAAACTGTTCCCTCCAGCTCTTTATGTAAGAGCCCCCCACACCATCCCCATATAATTGCTCTTGGCGCCCACTCATATGCAAGTAATTCATATTTCAGTTTTTCCAAAGTCGGGGGAAAGACATTGTGACCCAGCTCTTGGGAAACATGGCCACTGAGGTTGCCTCCAAGAACACCACGGAAAATCTCCCATCATTCTCTCTGCGGGATTGTAACCAGAGCAGGGAGCAGGAAACCGCCCGTGGGCTGAGGCTTCTCCGATCATTTCAACTTTTCATTCATCTGAGGAGGCACTGGCCTGGAGCTGATGTTCTCTGATTACATTAACGGCACGAGAACTTTATGACTGTAGTAATCATGGAAATGGATCTGTGAGTGGAGAGCTGGAGGAGAAGACAGTGGAAGAAAGAGGACTCAAAGTTATAGTCACAAATAAATTGTCAAATGTTTCCTTTAAAACATTTTAAGAAGGCTGTAATTTATCAAAAGGTTTCCTCATGTCCTCCTCAGCTTAGGGAAGCATTTATTCAGGCTTTGTGTATCGCACCAGTTTCATAATCCTCTCAGTTGGATGGGTTTTCTGGTGATCCTGATCCAAGACAAACAGAGTGTGGTGAAGCCACTCAGGCTGTCCTCCAAACCACCGAAAGGCCCAGAATCTCTGGAAACACCGCTACTCCAGACCACAAGAAAGACCCCCCTGACACAAAGTCTGAGTCCAAACTCACATAGGAGACTCTATTTGATATTTTGTCTAAGACAGACACAACAATACGGTAAAAAGCTAGAACTTAACTAATTGGATCCAGATGAGGACAGGGTAAACTGTCAATGTAAGCTAACTCTTTTTTTTTTTAGCTGCGCTACTGGCATGGCTCTAAGGATGGCAATGTCAGTGCACCACTTTGGACCAGACCGAACTAGCTCAACAACTATAACTACTGGATGGAATGCCATAAAACTTAGCTCAGACATCCATGGACTTTAGAGGGTGAATTGTAATAGTTTTGGTGATCCCTTAACTTTTCATCCAACCCCATCATCAGGTCAAATTTTTTATTTGTTCATTACTTTGGTCATTTTTGTGGGTACAAATATGTCCTTTGAATAAACTGTGTGAACTTATTGACCCATTAGTAACCAAGCTAATGACGTTTCTTACACTTAGCAAGCTTGCTGGAATCCTGAGCTTACTCAATTACAGTAACTTTCTGGCCTTCTTTCTATTTTGTCTTATCTGAGGATGGTACATCATTTTTCACTTAGTAGAGTCACAGAAGAGGGGAAAAAAGCTCTGCAAGCTATCAAGCTTGCGTTGGCTGGATTTTATCTGCATTGTGGCAGTGGTGTGTGCAGATGTGGTCATGTTGTATTCGTGGGTCTCAGTCTGGTCTGGATGGGTCTGGGCGAGTGTGTTTGATTCATGACCAGTGCGGTGTAATCTGGAAAATATGAAGCCAGCCTTGAATTAGCCGTTAATGATCCAGCGTTAATGTCCAAGAACCAGAGACAGAGTGACTGTCGTTATTCAGCACACATCATAGGGTGTGTGTGTCTTTGTGTATCTGTGTGTTTGGGGGCCTTTAAAACCACAAAGTCTGAGTCAGACTGCTGATTTGACTCCCAACATGTACATATGCATGTGTGGAGTTACAAAACAAGTGAGCCTGTGTGTTTGTGCATTAAATCCTGATTCAACATATTATTCTCCAGACTAGAGGTTTTCATTGACAGTCAGAACTGCTCTGAATAGAGCGTCTGCTTGGATCCATTTTGGTATTAAACATATTGGCACAAACCTGAGACCTATAGCTGGACTGATTATACTGAATTTCATTTGGACACACCCTGACTCGTCTCCCCTGTGGGGTATCAGCTTTAAAACCTTTAGTCCAAAATATACAGTGGGTACGGAAAGTA
>NW_023339762.1:5439436-5443130 GCF_004916995.1 Morone saxatilis | reverse complement strand
TTTGTATATTTTTTAGGTAAATTTTTGTCGGCTGGTCTTTCTTTTGATTTTCAGTTCGTGTAGAGTCTGCGGTCTAAGGTATAGTCGGTTGAGAGGGATGTACTGGTTATGCATCCCCCAGCTCCTGCAGAGAGAGTGTGGTTCCCTGAGCAACGATACCTGAATCCCTTAAAGCTCCTTAACCTCCCTCCTAAATGACCAGGGTGGTATCCTTGCATTGCATGGCAGCCTCCACCATCAGTGTGTGAATGTTGGCATTTCTTGTAGTGCTTTGAGTGGTCAGTACTAGAAAACCACTATATATATCTGTATGTGTCTGTGTGTGTGTATTCAAATCATTGTTTGGTTCTCAACAGCTAATTTAACATTTTCTAATGTACATATTGTTGTTCATTTTAGAAATCAATTAATACACCACAAACCCCTTCTATAAACAGCAGTTGTCCAATCATAGCTTCCATTAAGAGGCACAGCAGGTCTGTTAAGCTTTGGATTTCTTTACATGCCAAAGTGGTGTGGCTCGCAGACCAAAACTCTGTATCTGGAGTACAAAGGCAAAAGTGTAAGACAATTAGTGTTTATCTCCTCCTGCAAATGTTAGGCTATTTCTGGCTAAGGACTTGAGCATCCACCCTGTGGGAGCCAAGATGTTAATATTATCAGAGTTTAAAGTAATATCCACCAGTTTGTGGAATCTGTGTTCAAATCTTTCACTACAAGCCTTGCTTAAAATACATTTCACTCAAAGATCACCAGTATTACAAGGACATTAGCAACTGACAATCCAGGCAGGAAATGGCACAAACACATTTTATTTTTTCAATAAAAGGAAAAGAAACTGTTTTTAAGATAAAGATAACATACCTTCCAGTCCCTGCTGACTGTGCTGAAGATCACAGCCTGAGGTAGGATGATTTCCTTATCTCTTGTGTTTTAAACTTCAGATACATAAGCTGTCCATCTGATAAGCCGCTGAATTGTCTCTCTGTCTCTGTACCCTCTCTTTCAGGTCCCTAGCTGCTCTCAGGGAGAGATGCCCCACTATTGTTGGTTTGGCCCCTCCTCATCTGTGCCCAACAAGACTATTATTTACTGTACCAAACAGCAGAAGTCCTGGACAGTAAACAGACTGTAGCACATATTGGTGTTAAGACCTATGAATTACAGTTACTTGGGGACTTGATATAATAACAAAAAAAAACAACAAAAAAAACATTCCCTATTTGATGAAGGAAAAACAAGTTATCTTTCTGAAACTATAATTGCAAGCTAAAATAACTCTAATGCATTCCTAAACACACTGCCTCTGATGGACCTTCACAGCAACAAGGATGTGCCATGCACTTTATTACCAAATCAGAGTAGGCCTACATAAAGCACACATTCGAACTAACACTACTCCAGTTCAGCCTATATGCTGCGAACAAAAAAACATGGCAAAGAGTCTACAGCCATGCTAGCGGCTACTAGGGCTGTTCTTATGCACAGCAGTGCTTTGAGTTGAATGCAAATGGTAGCATGGTCACAATGTCAATGCTAACATGGTAATGTTTAGCAGATATACTGTTTACAATATTAACCATCTTAGTTTAGCTTGTTAGAATGCTAACATTTGCCACACAAAGTACAGTTATTTGATCATAAACCAAAGTATTGGACAAATTAAAATTTACTAGGGGGAAGGTTAAGGGATCGCCAAAGTTACTAGAATTCATTATGAAGAGGACATGAATGTCACACATTTCATGATAATGGATTCAGTAGATGTTGAGACATTTTACCCAAAACCACAAATGTGACACTCATGGTGATGCAACAGGAAAGGTCAGGAGATCACTAAAGTCTTCAGGATTCATCCTCTGGGAACTACTACATAATTCTTCCCAAAAATTTGATTAGATTAGAAAGTCCTGACTAAATACCAAAAATAGCAGCTGACATTTTTAAATTATCTGGATTTTAACTGTTTGTATATACATTTATTTTTTAGTCTGGAGATCAAAGTGTGAAAGCCTTCCCTACATTGCCAGGAAAAACAATTTTTTAAAAGTGGTTTTACTCTTTTAAAGAAACCTTATGTAAGAATTGGTTGTTTTTTTTGCGATTGCAATTTACTTATACAGCACTGTAGGTGGACAGCTGTACACATGCATTTGATTACATGACTTGCGATCAAAAACTAGTGAGTCGACAACTTTGTTACCACAGCCAAACATCAAGTGCTACAACACAAGACAAGCCAGCTAATATTACTTACTAGTTCAACAATAAGAAGGCCAGCTTGGTGTCTGGCACCCTTTTATTTCACTCTTAACAACTAAAAGCCAATCTGATATTTACCCTTGTCTGGCAGCCTCTTTCTTTTTCTCCTTTTCTTAAAACAATCAACAAAATGTTACTTTTTAATTGCTGAATATTCCACCCACAGCTTGCTAAACTCCCTAAATTCCCAGGGAAACTGCAGAGGACATGTCTGCAGTGGTAGCTACAGATCTAATTCCCGACAGTGTTGTGACCCTGGGAAAGGTGGTGTGCTCCAATCTTTCTTCTTCCTCCTCTTCTTCTCCAAGTTTTTCTTACACATCTGTATATTTCCAGCTGAAAAAACATTATTATTATTCAGACTGTCTGTCCTCTGCATCAGCACTGTAGAAATGTCCAGAATCAACAGTTTACGGCTGCACAAACAGAGGGACTCCACAACCAAAGTTGACTTTGTATCACACTCTAAAAGTCATCACACAACCACACCTGAACTGAACTGCGGAGTAACTTACATAAACTGCAGATACAATCAAAGTACATTCCGTCAACTCAAGACCTTCCTGAAGAAACAACACAAACTGCAGATGGTAAAGAAATCTGTTCAGACTTTTCCACTTTCTTTTTCCCCTCAGCAAGAGTAAACCCACAGCAACATGCAGAAAAGTTCTAACCTAAATGTGCCAGGTGGTTTACACTGCCTGTCTGCCTCAGAGGGTGTGATCACTGGGGGGCTGCTGAGCCCCGTTCAGTTGCATGCTAACTGCAGCTACATTAGCATTAGCAGCCAGAGAAAGTCAGAGGGAAAACCAGACAATATTTCCTCCATTAAATATGATCCAGTTTCACCCAAATTACAGATAAAGTTGTGTATAAAGTTTTGTACATGTGAGAGTGCTGTGTCTTTGCACAGTAATAGCTAGCTATCTAATGGATCTTTGTATCGCTAAAAGTTGAAGATTGGTTGATGGGTAAATGTCAAGATATTATTGGTTGAAATTAGTTCGTTCATGCTACCTAAGCATGCGTCACATTTTGTTTTACAGGAAGACAAAATATTGGATTTTGACATAGAAATACTAAGAAATTGTATTTTTGTAAATTTTTTGGAATACATTGTTAAATGTGAATGTTAAAATTGGTGTATACCACAAGTTAAATAACTCGTACCTACCACTTTAGAATGACGTGCGTACAAGTTGCATTAGGCCCATAGTTTATGTTCTAGCTAGTGCAGCAATAGGAACACAGCACATGTGCAGATTAAGTAAGTGGGTGATGATAGCGTGAAGGTACTTTAGTTGGAAATCAGTATCCTATTGTGGGTGTGACAAAGACTGATGAAGAAAAATGCAGGACAGAAAAACAACTAACTCCAAGGCAGGGGCGTAGGAATGAGTTTAACATTGGGGGGACACATATCGGTTAAGTT
>NW_023339762.1:5436287-5439336 GCF_004916995.1 Morone saxatilis | reverse complement strand
GGACACGTCCCCCCCGTCCCCCCCAGTTCCGACGCCCTTGCTCCAAGGCAAGTATCTCACAAATAACGTGTGCAGTCTGGTAGCAAAGTATCAGTGGCCTGGCATTTGCCCATGGCTCAGATGATAGAAACCGTTAGTTAAGGGATCTCTGGCAGGACTTTCTAACTTGTTTTTTCCTCCAAAGAAACAGCCAATGGTTTGTCTTTATACATTCACAGATTAGACTGGGCCTCCTGAGTGATGCTCCTTTGTAGGTAGCACAGCAGACAACTCTACCACACAGAGACAAACTGCAGCAGAGGCTGGGTTTCATAAGAGCTGTGGAGGAGAAGCAGTTCCTGTCAGCTGCAGTGAAATACTGGAAATGCTGAGCAGGGCGGGTGGATGTTACTGTAAGGTTTTGATGCTTTTGACATTCACTTTCATGAGAAAAACTGCAGTGCACACACAGAGCTGCAGGAGGAAGGGTGGTTTCCATAAAGGTTTGACATCAGTCCAGAGTATTTACATAGAAAGAGCTAGCATGCAAGCTTTCAGACCTCGTTCACACCTGCGCTAAGGTGGTGCATTTGAGGTGATCAGCACTTAGACAAAGAAAAACTTTAGATGGAAAGATAGATTGGTCAGAGAATCTGATCCAAACACACTTTGGAGGAGTTTTGTCACAATAAAGCAGTGTAAATTTGCCTGAATTATACACATTGGAGCTACACTAATAGAACATTTTGTATGTATTGATCTGCTTTTGTCTGTGACTATTTTACTGGAGTCTGTATATGCGTGTGTGGTAGCAGAATTCTTTGAGGTCAAGTTCTGATTTCAACTGAAAAAAAGGACCAAGAGGCCATGCTCCTGGTAATAGCGGAGCTAAAGAATGAGCTGCAGAAATCTGAAGCCATGAACACCCATGAACCACACACAAGAGGCAATCGTAATATTATTATTATAGTGTTGCATTTATTTGTACCCACCGAAAGTGACAAAATTAGTTGTGTGAAGAAGAACAGAAAACTTAAGAAAGGAGTTCAAACCATGCTCATGTTCTCACCACCACATGCCTGGCCAATCACTGTGTAAAGTGGCCGTGATTGTTGGATTGTCTGATCTGTGAATGTAATTGTGGACAGGAAACAACACAGACAGACATGATGACTCTCATCATGTTGTTCTGCAGCTTTGATTCAATTACATGGGCAGAGTGAGAGAAAAGAGCCCAGGTTACGTCTGGGCCACAGAGGAGAGTGCTGGGAAGAGGGCTTTATTTCAGATGCTCTTCACATTTGTCTGAACCTTTTTGTTTTACTGATGGATGAATTTCAGTCCATTTTGGATCCTTTATTGAACTAAAAATGTCAACATGATGAAAAAGTAACATAAATCCTGGAAAATAAAATAGTATTGTATATATTATAATAATATTTTCTTAAAATATAGATTTTTTTGAAATATTGTATTCAGGATTGTGTGTGATGGAGTGTGATCTTATTGGTCAAATGCATCATTTAACCCTGCTGATAGTCATTTTTCAAAAAAGGAACAGGCTGTCACCAACATTTTGACAAAGTATAAATATCATGGCTCCTTATTGACTACAAATCCTTTAAAGCTGTAATGAGGGACATCCCTGCTCAAGAGCACACAGACGGTGGTTGATAAGGCAGCAGAGAGCACTTTAGGGTCATCAGATGAACAACTTCTTAGGTGGAAAGAAATTCATAGAAATAAAATTCACCTGTGAATAGAGAAGTGAAGCTGAATTAGATGAAGTGAGATGAGTTAAATACTGAGGGTTTCTTTGAACCATGATTCCTCTTAATTACTTATATATTCAGAGAGGAGGAGGAGAGGTGAGGTTGGACAATCATGTGTCTGCCGCCATCTAGTGTTGCAATCAGTGAAATACATGAATATACAGAGACATTAAACCCCAAATTGCTCCCACACTCTTGAACGACTTTACAAATTATTTTAGTCCATTTCAGTTTTTGAAATAACCAAAATCTTTAAATTGCAAACAAATCACAAAAACAAAAATATTGCAATGCTGTGTGATATTTTTTCAGTATCTTCCATTACCTTGTCTGCACCCCCAGGAGCAGAAAATAGACCAGAATGTTATGCAGCCATGTGAGTTTGAGCGAGAGATTCTACACAGCAAACCTGAGAAACACCTGAACATGAGAAGAAAAAAAGAGCGGACTACCATCAAAGCCATCTCAGTCTTGCAGTGTCTGTACTGCTGGGAATCTCTGCTGTCTCAGAAAACAGCAAATCCCCCCACCATCTGTTTAAATTAAGATCATCCCTGTAGTCTCTCCACAGGTGTGTATGAAATAAGATGGTGAGATAAGAAGGTGCTACGGTGGTCTGTTTTAGCTACAGTGTGGGGCCTCAGCTTGACAATGGCATTTTATTGGTTTATAACTCCAACACATCAAGTGACACCAAGGAGAGTTCTAGGCTACTGTAAAAACATGGTGGTTCAACATGGCAGACTCCATAGAAGAGGACCATCTGTAGATAAAAACGGCTCATTCTAAAGTAACAAAATATATTATTTTCAGCCACACTAGCTGCTTTGTGAGGCTCAAGCTCAATTCAAACATCAATACAATGACCCAATGCAATGTTTGAAAGGTATAATGTTTGCCATGTTAGCATATCAGTTTAGCATGTTAGCATATAACATTTGCTACTTAGCACTAAAGTACAGCTGAGACTGATGGGAGTGTTATTAGCTTTAAAAGTAGGCTATATATTTTGGAAAGAAGCAAAGTATTGGACGAATTTTTTGACCGGATTATGGACGTTATTAGTCTACAATTAATGCTGAAGGCAACATGACTGCGTGTACCAAATTTATTGGCAGTTTAATAGTGGTTGAGACTCACTCAAAACCACAAATGTCGACCTCACGGTGGCGCTAGAGGAAAAGTAACCAAAAGCCAAAATTAGAATTCATCCTCTGGGGACAAATGTCATGGCAATCCATCCTTTAGTCATTTAAAGGGGAACTTGGCAACTCTATCCATTTCTTCGCTGGTTTTCA
>NW_023339762.1:5430732-5436187 GCF_004916995.1 Morone saxatilis | reverse complement strand
AGTTGCAAGGTTGGTTTTCCGCCTGGGGTCGCCTGAGGGGGGTGGGGAGGTCACCATTTTCACCGGAACAAGCCATTTAACCATCCAAATGATTTCTAAACGGGTTTATTAAGCTGAAAAAGTTGCCAAGTTCCCCTTTAATTCTGGAGAAAGTAATGGACCGACCGACTGACTTTACCATCCATAGAACCATGCTGCTAACATGGCTAAAATGACAAGTCCTGATATTATTCCTGCTCTCCAGGCGATGAATTCTTTACATTTTTAAGGACCCATTGACCTTTCCTGTTAAGAGTCACTCTCGAGACAATCTGTACATTCTTATCTTCACTACTGGTAAGGCTCTAAGAATAGATAAATCACCAGGATGTTGTTGCTGTCCAACACTCTCAGACTGTATCTGCAGACACACACAGCCTCTATGGAACACTAGCAGGATGTCACTCTTGTTACAATGCGTGTTCTGTGATAGTTGTGAATGGTCCTTTAACTCCTCTTATTTGGCCTCTGCTCAGTGTTTTATACAGCAGAGAGTAGAAGCAGCTGGTCAGCAGATTAGTTTTGGTCTTAATGCTACTGGCTCTAAACCGACAGAAGGCAAGCAGGACCTACGAGACGCCAACCTCCGCCGGCATATGTAGATCCGCCACCGCCCCATTCACAGCCCTCCTTCTGATTTTATTTGCTTTGATAAAGGGGATGACAAACTTTTACCTACAGAGTTAAATACAGTTAGTTTGTCATGGCTTGTTGCTTCTTTAATGCAGAGATGACTACATGTCTTGTAGGTCCAAGTTGGGGTGGGACATAACATAAGGAATTGCTCAAAAGTATGAACTAATGGGGATATAATTTAGGGAGAGAAGTGCTTTCGTAGAACGGGCAGGAATGTTCAAAAAGCTTTTGATCTGGCTATAAGTTGTTGATCTTGCTCAGAACCAAAGTGATGGATGCAGCAGTATTAAAGCATATAGGACTGACAGTAGCGTGTGCTAAAAGCAGAATTCAGCCAACAAAATCTGCCTGAGGACAACCCAGAGGGGACAGGGCACCTCAAATGCAGAAACAAACAGAAGGCAAACAGAAAAATGTCTGTTACACTACTACACAACGTAAAGAGGGCTCATTTTATGGTCATTTTCGGTTTCTTTCTTGTATTTGGAGACATGCTTTATTGCTCAAAAAACACATTATTTTGCTTACACTTGACTGCAGCACCTTTCTTTTTTGTATGTATTTCATACGATACATGTCATGTTATAATATACTTTCTTTTTCTGGAGAAATGTAGCATCGTTATTATTATTTATGGGGTGCAAACGCAGAATATTGGATTATTTTCCCCACACAAGGCCTCACACCCAAAATATTAAACATTTTATAAATTATTTATGACGAAAGCTACCTTATTTACATTCGCGTGTCCACCCTCTGGCTCCTCCCCGCGCTACGTCACACTCCCTCCCTTTCCCTCCGCAGAGCTGCATTCCTGCTGCCACATCGGACTGAACCATTTGGTCTCACCAATGACAGTTCAGCTTCACAATGGACCCAAATTATACATGTCACACAATTTTACCTCAAAGTTAATACTGGCTCATATCTTTCGGTGTGCGCGCCAACGCCACCGTGTTATCCATATTACAGTGGGTAGTTAGCGAGTTTACCCAAACCGACACCCCCCTCTCCTCTCTCTTTAAAGTGGTCTGCTCTGTCTTGCTGCCATGTTGGATGTACGCATCGCCGCTGCAGCTGCAGGAGTTTCCGAATGAAAGTTGAGCATTTATCCGAGTTTAAACACACTGCGAGCTCTTAATTTCTGTATTTAACACTAAACGGAGAAGTTACGGTTCTTTCTTGAGCAGAAGCAAGCCTGGAAAACACCCCCGTCCTCCTCCGCCCTCCAGCCGGGAGTCGGACTCAGCGGAGATGATCCGGTTGCAGGCCACAGCAACCGGAGCCCGCATGGATTTTCTGTAATTAGTAGTGTTTGCTGAGTCCGTCCAGGGATAACTGCATCGTTTCGGGGTAAACTAGAAGAATACGGAGCCATGAACAGCCACCCGCCGCCCCGCAGGTCTGTTAACGTCGGCTCCATCCTCCTGACCCCGCAGGAGAACGAGTGCCTATTCGGCTACCTGGGCAGGAAATGCGCCGTAAGTTTCCAGTTTGTTTACCACCTGCAGGTGCAAACGAGGTGCAGGCGCAGTCACCCGCACGTCTTAAAAACGTGTTTCATGTTCCCTCCTTCCAGTCTGTCTCTCTGAGTTGATAAGAAGCAGTAGGAACCTGCTTTGAGACTAGTGTGGCGTTCAAACCGGGGGCCCCGGGGTTGCAACGAAATCTGCGCCCCTTCAGACCCCTTCAGACCCCTTCACGTCTTTACTGTTAAACTTTAGTTCAGAAGTCCAGTCAGTGCGTCAGAACCTCTGCTGTCTCTCTGCTAATGCAATTAGATCGACAGGGTCTTAAATACTGGGAGCAGAGCTAGACACAGACTACCAACATGAATAATTAACACTGTAGTAATGTAAAATATTATCCACACACCAATAACTACATCTTGTTAATATTTTATGTTTCTGTTATAATATTTGTTTACACAAGTAACTATGTATTATATTTATCAGTATTTCTGAGTACCGGTGTATATGTTTATATGAAGGTGATCACAAATGCAACTGGTTAATTGTTAAAGTGATTTGTTGAAGCAAAAATGGCTGAATTAATTGGTTCTGGCACATTTTTAAAGTGATTATTCGCTGGTTTGTTTTGGGAGTTAGGAAACTGATTGTTATATTCCACTATTTTCTGACATTTTATAGACTAAACCATTGATTGAGAAAATAATGGGCGGATTAATTGTAAGTGGGAAAAAATAATAATAATAATAATATGTATAATGGTTAAAAAACAGTCAGCAGCTTCTGCAGTGTGAGGATTTGCTGCTTGTCACATTTTGTTTTATATCATTATAAACGGGATATCTTTGGACAACATAAATCATTTGAAGACATCACTTTGTGCTCTGGGAAACTGTGATGGGCATTAAATAGTAGGGATGTAGACAACCAAAGAAAATCTCGGTCTACTGAAATTCTTCCTACCAATGGTACAAATTCTATTATTTCTAGGTTGACTAAACCGACCATTGTTGTGATCGGTTGAGTGCACTATACTAGGTAGCTGCTGCTGGGTGCTAATTAAAGTTCCAAAACATTGCCAAGACAATGAATTCCTGCAGTTTAACCATTGCTTTTTCACATGTAGCAATATCATTACCTTCAGGGCACGTCTATCAAGTAAATTTACATGCAGCAACAACACACATGCATACCGGCAAGGATCGTGGAGCAAAATAGAGTCATTCTGAACAAAAACAACAAAGTATAACGCAGACTACTAAAGCGACGCAGACAAGCAATTATATTAGGTACCATCGCAAAAACCGTTCCTGGCAATCCAACCTTCACATAGATAAGATTTAATGTTATTTTGGCTGGTGGGATTATGGAGGCTTAAAGTTGAAAAAACAAAAAAATGTTCACACAGTTTCTCTCAAACATAGTTCGGCCTCCACTGGTACCAGTGTATAGTCCACAATCCCCCAGCCTGAGGCAGTAGACACTGAGCTGCACAACATGCTAAAGCAAAGTTCAGCAGCAAACTGAACACTAAAACAACATAAAACAACACGTTCACAGACGACCTGTGACGTTATCGATCCATCATTGAGCTTGAACAGTTAGCCTTTGTTAAGAGCAGCATTTCACTAAATGTTCAGTACGTGAAGCCCTGCAGTCTTCAGGTTGACCAGTTAAAATAGTGTTTGACTGCCTGACTTATAGGTCTTATTGTCTGTTAAACAAGAGGAGGCTGAACGGCATCTGCAGGGGCATCTGCAAGAAGCAGCTTCATGAAGGGTGAAACACAAGGGTGATTTGTGTTTAACATGGCCACTTTTGTTCAATGAAAATAAAGGTTTTTGTAGAAAAAAGCATTTTTGTCAAAGCGAGGTATCCAACAAAAAGTATAAATTCAATATTTTATTATCACAGGACTTTAAAGTTACAAAGGTGTTACCAGTAAAATGAAGTGCAACGCAACTGTTTTTGTGACTAGAGCTGACCTCAGTTAAAGAGCACCATCTGTGATCAGCCTTCTTCTCCTTTTCCACACAAACACACAGATGGAGGGTTGTCCGGGGGGGTTATTTTACAAAGTAGGATTAGAAAGTTAGACAGATATCTGTGACATAAGTGACGACAGTAAAGCAAAATCTTGTGATACAGATTTACACCTGAGAACCAAATATGTGATAATAAGTTACAGTTATGTAAGGTGAGTTTTTTTTTTTAGAAAATATTTGATAAGCTTCCTTAAATTATGTGACTAATTTGCTAATCCGGCTTTGTGGAGAGCCCCTCTGCTCCTCAAACGGCTCTGTGGTGGATTTATCCCAAGGTAGATCACATGAAAAGTTTGTGGATGCACTGAATGAAATAGTCTGGATTGAGGGTGTAATGGTTCTGAAACACAACTGTCCATGGTCCATGGAGTCGCAGTTCAGTCTGCCAGTGTGGTGTTACCAACTGTGTTTTGTAAATATATACACGCATGTATTCACATTTATGGAACAGAAAGAGTGTGTGTGCAGTGTGTGTTTTACCCAGAACATTGTTTTACCCAGAACATTGTCATTGGCTAATCTGATGTAGCGCCGCTGGTCCACTGTATGGCTGCGTTTCCCGGTTAGTTAGCCAGAATGGACGAAGATGTCAAACTGTGTGCCGACATTGTTAAACTCTTCAAGTTTGTGTAGTGTGTAAATCCAGCAACTTTGTGCCCCATGTAGCAAGTGGTATAAAAGAATACTTTTTTTTCCAGAGCAGATGATGGAAGTATCTAAGGACTGAGCCATCTCACTTTCTTGTTATCTCTGTTATCCCTGTATAGGGGCAAGTAGATTTCTGACCCAGTTACCCAGTTGCCCAACTGGACAAATGCAAAAACACAGTGACTTTGAACCCTGCACTTCAAACGCGACGTCAGTGTCACCTCCAATGTGTGTGAAAACTGGTGGAACGAGACAAACAGGCTGGAAGGTGACAGTTCAGGCAGCCTTTCACTGCAGATTCAGACCAAAGTAATAACAAATGATAAAGGAGGGTTTATCTCTGTGGATATGTGGCCATACTCAGTCTAGAGGGAATATTGTTTTAAGAATATGATCAAAGTAGCTCAGCCACAAGATGCTTTCTTCATGTGCTTGTTAGTCAGTTCATTGTGCAGCTCTGTAAACGAGCACAAGTTCAGGAATTAATTGCAGTTTAGCAATGACGCAGCTGAAATAAAACTCAGAAAGACTTACGAAATATGACTCATGATAAACAGTTTCTAGAAGTGTGTGATTCAACTTATTCCCACAGTCTAGTGTTAGAAAAGCAAATACATC
>NW_023339762.1:5429300-5430632 GCF_004916995.1 Morone saxatilis | reverse complement strand
AGGTGTGTGTGTGATAAGTGACTAATGGGAAACCATAGCGGCTGGAGAGTATTTCTTCATTGAAAGAAGAGCAAAGAACGACACTGAAGGCTTTTCTTGATGGAAAAGATGTTTTCTCTCTTCAGACTGTCTTCAGTAAGAGTTTAACTACGTTCTGATTGGTTGAAATTTGATGGACTATCCAATCACCCGACAAGTGTTTTTTGAAAGTGCCTACCCTTTTCTACAGCGACTTCCCAGATGATTCTGTGTAACAAACAGTTACTGGCCTAGTGGCATTCCCTCTTTCCTCCTCCAGCGGTGGGAGTTACTTTCTGCCACAGAGGGAGAAATCCTGGCAGAGGATTTAACACAGTGTGACTTCTGCTGAAACCTCAAAACCACAAACCAGTCCGAGGACAGCACAGTGCTGAGGACGGCAGCTACACTGTGCTTCCTGTCCTGCAGCAATGAAGGTTAAACACTGTGGAAATAGGATACAGTAGATTTGAAATGAAACACCCGAAACAAGCAGGAAGTGCAGTTGTCTGCAGTCCAGGACTGATAGAACGTCAACAGGGAAGGGACACATACTTTTGGTCAGGGTCAGCTTTTCCTTGTTTGACCCCTCTAATCAGGGAAATCTTAATTCGACAGCATGCAGTTTAAACCTTGTTGAATATCTGCCATCTTTAGCCACGCTAGAGACACAGCGCTTGGGATGGAAATGTCAGTCCACCACTTTGGTGCAGACTGCAATATCTCAACAGCTATTGGATGGATTGAGATGATTTTATACATACATTCATAATGTCCAGAAAACGAATCCTGCTGACGTTTGTGAGCCCCTGACTTTTAGCACCACCAGCAGGTCAAAGTTTTCACTTATTCAGTGAAAAATCTGAGATATTGATTGGATACTGAGGCCTTAAAAGCCAGGATAGCTCGGCCTCTGTGGCTTTGCATTTTACCACTTGTTTTATCAGTTTCTCACAAGCCAGCCAACTCTATGGAAGTGATTTACTATATCCTTTTAATTTATCAAGTGCATTTTGTAGTACAAGGCAACAAATGAATCAAAATCGAACAAATGAAAGTACAGGCATTATGTCAGACTTGGTTTATTCATTTTATTGTGCACATCTGAGAATCCATTGTGAATATATTTTGCATATGTCATTCATAATCTGATTTCAAAAGGTCTCAGTGTTGCCCCGTTGACCTGCTCTTTGTTTCATCTGATGAAGCAGATGTGTGCTGTATGTAGTCCTTATCGCTGTTTCAATGTTTTGCATCGAGTAGATTTCACCTTCCGCGTTTGCTGCTCTGCTGCTGCTTGAGAGAGAGAGAGAG
>NW_023339762.1:5428031-5429215 GCF_004916995.1 Morone saxatilis | reverse complement strand
CAGCTGAAATTCTCCGGAGTGAGCAACTTCACTTACTGCAGGACTCAATATGTATGTTATTAAATGTTTAATTGTTAATGAACCGTGCAGGTGATGATGTTCACCATACTGTGCTTCCTCTGTGTGTTCAGACTCTGTGTTCGGCAGTGGTCCAGGTGTATGGCACAGACCGGAGCTGCAGCTGGGTGAAGAGGTGCTGTGGAGTGGCCTGCTTGGTCAAAGACAACCCACAGAGGTCCTACTTCATCAGAGTGTTTGACATCAAGGTGAGTGAGACCATCCTGTAGAGGAACCCTCTGAAAAGCTTTAACCAACACCAGTGGTTAGTTGGAGGAATAGTTTGACATTTTGGGAAATATGCTTACTTGCTTTTTGGTGGAGAGTTGCATAAGACGACCGATGTCTGTGATGGTTATGAATGCACAGATATGACAGGTTTTGATCTTCTGAGTTTACCTTCCACCAGAAAGCGTATTTCCTAAACGTTTGCTTCAAGATAATATTTGCCTGAAAAATGTACTCAGCATTTCCTTATGAAAAACTTAAGTCGCACAGAATTACTTCAAGTCCTTTGCTCCGGAGATATCCTGACAAGAGATTTCAGTTTCTGAAACCACTGCAGAAATATACTTCCTGAGGAAAAACTGTATGTTTGGGTGAAACGGATGACAAAGAAAAGAGATACTTCCATATAAATCACAAGGACTGACTGAATGGTTCTATGAGTACGAAGTGAATCATAAATACTACGTCCTTTTGAGTTTTAACACCAAATGAGGGAATGGCTTTTGGAAGAATGTTATTGTTCCCCGCCAGTAGAGTTCAGAGACTTGGGCTACGTTCAGACTGCAGGCCTTAGCGCTAAATTCTGTTGTTTGGCTGTTCACATTATTTGTTAAATGTGGCACATCAGATTCAAGTGTGAACAGGTCACAGTCCTGAAGTGACATGAAAGTCACATGAACTCTGATATAACTGTCCACACTGAGGTCACATTGCAAAAAATCTGATTTGGACCACATATGAACAGACATTTTCACAATTGAAAAGATCAGATTCCATGTGATCTGTGCTGTTCACACTGTTCAAAAAGTCAGCTTTCATAGAACATGAAGCCAATCAGTCGTTTTGCAAGAATTCAAAATAAATTATTATTATTATTATTAGGGATGCACCGATATGAA
>NW_023339762.1:5421291-5427931 GCF_004916995.1 Morone saxatilis | reverse complement strand
TCGGCCCAATTTTACTCATCGGACCGATGCCGATATGTTAAAAAATGACGAACATCGGCCGATACCGATATTAATGCCGATATATCGTGCATCCCTAATTATTATGGAGAGATAATTTATCCGCTGTAATTTAATTACTCTAATAATTCATAATTTCCCATTATCGGATGATTATCTGAGAAAAGTATCGTATAGTATTGTTTTTCTTCTCATTTGTCACCTGTGTGACCTAAGTGCATTAGGGAGAAAAATGGTTTAAACTGATCATCTCCTTTTTCCAAACTGCAGTTATATTGCATTATAATACATGAGGATTGTAGACTTCACATTGTTAAAACTCTGTAAAAAGAAGCATCTGAATGTTTCTCAAATCGCCAAACTAACTGTCAGTGAGGTTGTTATACAACATGATTGTGTTTAATGGAAACATTTAAATGTCTGTCTCGGGTGAAAACGTATCTGTTCACGTTTTTCTCTTCTCTCTTTGGCCTTGTACACTGCCTCTACATTATGTGGACTGTGGCCAGACTGCATCCATACACTGTTGGTAGTCAGTGAACAAATTAACATGTGCTTTAAAGATGATGTGCAATCAATTATGCAACCCTAATGGATTAAAGTGAATATAACCAGCCACTGATGTGCATTTACTGTCTGACGCTCATACAGGCTCTGACATCTATCTGTGGACAAAATATGCCTTTGTTTTTCAGTTCATTTCTGTTAAAAGCAAACCTGCAGAGACTTACACATGCTGCAGATCCATTTTGTTTTGTGGTTGATAATGCAGTGGAGACCAGGAATTACTCTTGGTGGTACTTTCAAGCACACTTGGCATCCAATAATTTGAGTCTTCTACTGAATGTTTTGCTTCTAATGAGCTCTGTTGTTAAAATCAACAATTTGAAAGCATGGATTTTGTGAAAAGGTGATTCATGTGAATATGGTTGTTTCTTGCATTAATAAAACAGCCGACTCTTACATCTCACACTGATTTCCATAGAAATGAGCTGTGACTGTCTGGAAGGAAGGAAATCAGTCTAAAAACTTGCTTTTTAAATGAACAGCGAGGTTTTAATGTGGAGGTGTTTTGTATTCTGTGGATGAAACTCTGCAGTCACATATGTGGTCCTTAAACTTCAAAGAGAATGTACTTGTACTTGATGTTTCTTTCTCTGTCTTGTGTTTTCGCAGGAAGGGAAAACCATGTTTGAACAGGAACTGTACCACAACTTCTCCATCAGCAGCTCCAGATCTTACTTTGTCTCATTTGCAGGAGATGTAAGTGTGTGTCTCTTTGTGATTACTTCAAAATCAAAAGCTGCTGGCCTCACTGATCGGGTCCTATTCTGTTTAATAAGGTGTGATAATCACTGCATGTTTTTACACACAGGCGAATATTCACATCAGGGTCTGCTTGCTCTTGGCTTTGCCTGTTTTACATACAGACAGGGATGTGAAGCATCAGGCCTTCAGGATGTTTCTGCTCTGTAAAACGTTGCTGCTGTTTCTGAAAGTTATGAAAGGATCAGATTTTGTAAAAAGGTGCAGAAATACAACAAGGTAGCTGAGTAGCTGTGTGTTAATTGTTAGTTCTTGTTTTTTTTTTTCTCTGTCCTCAGGGAAATGTTTTGTAATTAGCAAATCAGCAGTAGAAATGTGATCCTGTTGTAAGTGCTGGACTCACTGTGATCATCTTAAACTGACACATCATTATGTATTGTGTTGCACAAAGTTATTGTTTAAACCCTTACGTTAAGTACCAAAAAGCACAACCTGGGCTTTGTGAGTATCAGTCAATGAAAACAATTTTCAACAGTTTTACAATATTATCAAAGGACCGCAGGTCGGATTCGAAATCGGGCGACTCCGTACATGGGTAACCAGCTCTACTGACTGAGCTAACCAGGCACCCACAGATGTTCATCTTTATAATAATTAAGTAATTTTCTTAAGAAGAAGATAAAGCCAGAGTGTTGGTAAATCATGAGGAAACATCTAAATCAGAAATAAATGGCACATTTTTGCTTATGAATGTTGAGTTGATCCTGCTCCTGTAAGTGAACCAACAGTATAAATAACTGCAGGCAGTACCTGGTCATCACTGATATGACGTGCTATCAGTGTTTTTGTTTGAGGACAGATTTTCATAATTAAATGTCAGGTTTAGAAGCTAACAATGCATCCGTTCTGATCCGCCCATCCTTATACAAGCTGTGCAGTCTATTGCTCTGTAATCTTTCTGTTTTTTATTTTTATTTAAAGATGAAGATGTTGTAATAATCATGTGACTTTTCCTTTTCTTCCTCTCAGACCTGTCAGATCGGTCTGAACTTCGCCAGTGAAGAAGAGGCCAAAAGATTCAGAGCTGCTATCAATGACCTGCTCAACCGACGACAACGTAAAACCGGCAAGTTTTACTGCCTCTGTTTGTCTTCTCTCTCTGCTTCCTTAACCTGTGCGACCTTTCACCTTTCACACCCGGCTCAGACTGAAGAATACTTACCGCCTCTTCTGCTAACAAGACCTCAACCGCAGTCCCAAACCTGTCTGCCTTGCTCTTGTCCAGCTGCACTAGGGAGATGATGCTTATAAAATCCAATCAACCCAGGAACTAAACTCTGAAATGAATTTATGTATCTGCATCTCAAGAAAAGTGAATATGAGCTAGAGTTAGCAACAATAGTAAACACAGAAGATTCATGGTTTTGCTGCCAATATTATCTTTGAATGGATTTTGAGAATATGTGCATAGAAAGGAAGATTTAGAAGGATACAAACAATCCCACATTCCCGGTAATCTCTCTTTAAACAGTTCAGAAAGTGAGCATAAGTGATTGACAGTGTACAGGGTTCTTTGGTCTGTCAGTCAATCATCGATAGTTTATTGTGGAGTTCTTCTTTAAGATTGAAGCCTCGAATGATTGAAGATATAGAAATCGCCAAAATAAAGCGTTTCAGGAAAAGGCAAGGTACAAAATATAGGACCAAAATGTCGTTCACAGATGCCACTGATTCCTGATGTTTGTCCTATTTACATCTCTGCGGTTTAACACCCCATTTACACTGTGAATGCAATGCCGGTCCTCTTCCTGACTAAGATTTGACTTTGGTTGACACATATATGGGATACTCGATGCGGGTTGCCATCCAGGAACCTGATTGGCTGTGCTGTGAGGCGCTTTGCCAATTACAGCCAGATATTAGTGATGGAAATTAATTTAATAAAATCTAAGCATAATTTAACAGACTCTTCAAATCAAAAGAGACGGGTGAACATGTGCATCTATTTTTGGATGTAATTCAGTATAAATATCTGGTTTATCGGTGAATGAACTGTACTGAAGACTGGACTGTCTGCTAACAGTGTCAGTTCCATATTTGAACTGCAATGGCCTTTATGAACTCTGTAAGTGCAACAGACCGTTTGAAGCTTTTAGTAGTTTTGTGTTCAGCTTGACCTATTTTCTGCCCTATTGACCCATCAGTAAGAGTGTGTGGAAGCATTTTCCTACAGTGTAGCTGGCTAAATTAGCATCAAACATCATATGTGTGTCAGTCTGCTGTATGAGAAGGGTATAAGTCAAAATGTGAAATCTGTAAAGGTGTTTTTTTTGATGAGGACACAAGTTAAGGCTTGGTTTGGGACAGTTTCCTTCTTTTCTCTGCTCCTGTGAGCTCAGTGTGTGTCTCTCTGCTGTAGTAAGCCTGTGTCTGTATAGTAAACGTCTGTGCAGTGAGGGTCCTCTTTGGCTTCCCTCCCAGCTGCTCTCAGCATGCCGGCCTTTTGAAGTGCACCACTGCAGTGCGAGCTGATGATGACTAAAGGCCCAAAGGCTCACAGAGCTGGGGCACAGAACGTTTGTAGGGGGGAAGTTTTTTATCAGACACAGACTAATCTCCCAAAGCTTTTGCTTATCTTCCTCTGCTCATGTTAAAGACTTCCTTAACGCTCTGTCTGGCTGTTTTGCCCATAGCATGCTCCATATTTCCTCAAGCAGCTTTTACACCTGAGGGCTTTAAAAGTGTTGCTTCTCTGTAGCCGCCACAGAATCACATTAACTACACTTTCTGACAGCTCACCCTCTTCTCTCGCTTCCTAAATATTCTGATTTTCCTTTTCATGTTTTCTTTATTTAGACCAGTCCTGCTGATTTTGTTCTAAACAATAATTGTGTTAATTTGTTTTTTGCAGAGAAGAGAGGTGACCCTAGAAATGGTATGTTGAACTGTTTTTTTTTTTTTTGTTTTTTTTTGTTATTCAAAGCGAACAACAAAAACACAAAGTACAATAAAATACAACAAAATGGAGACAGATTATTTTCATTATGGTTAATTTGGCAACACCCATGGTTACTGGTGGGAAGGCTAGGGACATTTTAATAGTCCCAGAGATCTGTTCAATATGTTCTGATACAGTAGCTATAAGTAGGACCAATACTTGTACAGATACAAGCGTGTTTCCTCTCCAGAATGCTAGGGATCGGCTGTTCCGCTCTCATTGGTTACATCATTATGTGACACACATATTACATGCAATAATGTGCACGTCCAACTTGTGTCTTCTGCATTTTGTTCAGGATGTTGTGGCGATGTGTACTTTTAAGCATGGAAGCTCCTGTGTTACTCACACACACACCCATCCGTTTTCTCACATCAGTTAAACAAATAAGCTTTCAGACTAATATGGTGTGTATCCATATTCACTCACCAGTGGAAAAGGTTCAGTTTGTGCATACAGTGACAAACGGTTCGCTTGCCAAAAGTATTTAAAGCACAATATAGCCTTTATAGTAAATGTCTCATCAGTCTAGTGTCGCAGTAGCGATCAGCGGATAAAATCTAACGCTCAACTACAAACTACAAATGCCTTATTTATCTAGTGTAGGACAACTATAACCCCTTGTGTCAAGTTTAAATCTGGCTTAAATGGCAAATGAGAGCCGAGCCCTTAGTGTCATGGTTTAAATGATTTGTAATCCCTTTTGCTGTGATGAATCCAGTGACAGTTTGCCAGCTTTTGTTTCACACCCACCACACCTATAGACAAGGCCCTGCACCAGACATATGACTACTGCAAATACACACCTCGAGTTCATAAAAACCAGGCCAACAACGGCGGACTGTGCACAAAGCAGCGTGTTGTATGAATGTAGCAGTAGAAGCTGATTAAACAGTGTTCTCGCTGGATGACAAGTGCCAGCAGACTTGAGTGCTGTGTTTTCTGACACGTTGGCGGCGTTGTTTCACAAACAGTGTAACTCACACAACGCCAGAGTGGAGTGGAGTCTGCCGCAGGTTAATCTGGTCAGCAGGAAGCCCATCTGTGCCATATGTAGACCACATGGTCTCTGTTGTTGTTCCCTTTAAACCCTGTTGTGATGCACATTAGGTCTAATCTGTAATCCCCACAGTTACTGCTGCTGACCATTAGTTTTGTATAGACTTCATTTTATCATTCAGTTTATTACAAGAAAGTGAACTTGAATCATGAAACATTTTTAAAATATGAGCGTAAACATGCCAAAATTAGTGCAACAGTACTAAGATGGAGGTCAACTTACTGTTTGCAAAGTCTGACAAACTAAACATAGATAAAAGGTCTCCAACCTAGACAGCTGGATATAGCACCGTCACTCACACTCACTGGTAATGTACCCCAGTGACTACAGGTACTACATTAAAAAGAATAGCACTGCAGCCTAAAAAGCATTTCCCCCAAAGACCTCCATTGTACAGACCTCAGTAAAAATGTTTAAAGGACACCTCAAACTGAAAATTAGGTAAATTATTATTCTTTGTATTGTGAATTTATAAGCCACAAATATTTTAGTTTTTTTGTTTGTTACGTCATCCTAATGTAGAATATATGGAGGGGGGCTGTGTGCAGGTGGAGCCAAGGAGAGAAACATTATTGAGCATGTGCAGAAGCAAACCAGGAAGCAAGAAATTAGTTTTAGCTTATCACCCAAGCCCCCAGAAAGCGCTGGGCTTTGAAGCCAATTTGATATCGTGGCCAAACTGTGTAATTACAGCAATGGACACCATTGCTGTAATTACACGTGATGCACACTGGCCCAAAAACAGCTTTTCCTATAATGTTGCTTTGTGAAAGAGGCAGATGGGAAACGTTGGATACATTTTTTTTTTTTTTTTTCAAACGTCACAACCTGCAAGAAATGACTCGTTTCACTGTCAGAATGTGATCCATTCAGTCCAATAACATTTTTCACAAGTTGAGAAGATTTAATAATTTATCCACATTCAAGTTAATGGAGGGCTACAGCAGAAGTTAGCTGGCTCGACCAGAGGAAGTCTCTAATGCGGTAATGTTTTCATCCGGGTCATTTCTTTGCAGCAGGAAGGGACTTTCTTGGCTTCATGTGCCACTTTCACATTTTGGAGTGGAGTTGCAAAAGCAGATTATAAAAGCAGTAACAAGTAAATGTGACAATCACATAAATGTTCTGTGGGTAAAATGGCTTGTGAGCAGCACATATTTTAAAATGTAAATGCTATTTTAGTGAGCTTATTGGCCTGCATGTGAACACCACCATGAAAAAAGTTGTGAGTAATGGTCCCAGTGCATCAGAACTTTAATATAGAGCTTCTCTTCTGCAGCTGTGTCCGCTTGTCCTCC